>NC_069710.1:33198374-33270874 GCF_027358585.1 Pangasianodon hypophthalmus | reverse complement strand
CTGGTCACCAGCATGTGCTCTGAAATCAGTTAGCGTTACGTATGCGTATGCTGCGTTTCTACCAGCATCGTCTTGCTCTTAAAGAGAAATAAAGGTTTTAGGTTTTAACTGATGCATTGCTTCTGCTTGTGTTCTTTTTTTTTTCCCGAGCAGGAAGACTGTTCTTGTTATTCCTGTACATCTTACTCTTTCACACATTATTACACTTCAGTGGAACTTACTGACTTTCCTCTGTGTCTGTAAATGATGAAATGAAGTAATTGTGGAACTGACTGAATGACGCTGTGATGCTGTGATGAAGCGGAGACACTGTTACCACCCTGAAGTTGATTATTTTCCTATAACAGCACGTCCTGGAGTGTTTTATTTCTATTATACCTCAGGAATTTTTCATTTCTTTTAATTAAAGAATGACATGTCATAATTTTTATCCATTTATAGTTATATGTAATGCTGTGAAATGCCAACAAAACAAGTTCCTGTTCTCACTTGTGTTATAGCAGCTGTAAACAGTTCATTTAACCTTTATGGAAGGAGTCTCCAGTGTCAGCGCTTTGTAACAGTCAGAGGTAAAGCTGTACCTTTACATTTTCCGACATCTTCAGGAGAGAGGAGTTTACGCTTTTAAACAAGAGAGAGGATTCAAGATGGCGCTGATGAGGTCAGCTGCTGTCACGACCGCTCCGACCACAATTTGTTTGTTTTTGTTTATTTTTTGCACTTTCCTTTTCTTTAACCTCTTGTTTTTCACCACGGCTCCAGGGCTCGCTCATTATATTTTTATATTTTCCCTTTCCTACTTATATAGTTTTATGCAAATTCTACTTTTATGTCAGGGACAGTCAGAAAAAGCGTTTCAGTGCATGTCGTACTGTGTGTGATTGTGTATGTGACCAATAAAATTTGAATTTGAGCTATAAGTATGATGTTAATACGTACATACAAAAGTATAACTTGTCATTTTTTCATAAATAAAAGTGTATAAGAGGAATAATACACTTGGGGACATTATAGGAAAATAATCAACGTTAGGATGGTAACAGTATCTCGATCAGTATTTTACTGTAATAGCACACACACACACACACACACAGAGTGTTTAGGGGAAGGTGACAGTGAAGAGGATACACTTCTCTGTGTATCTGTTCTCTGTTGTTCATAATAACTTGGGCATGACCAGCCATACACACTGTTCCTCTGACTAATCCACTCACCCTCACACACACACACACACACACACACAGCCACGTGCTCCTGCTCTATCATACACCACCAATCATTTCATTACTGCAGAATGAACATTGTGAGGAACGCTTCGCCTCATGCGGGACGTTTACAGAGATCTGGACTGTGGAGGATTCCTCTGCTTCATCCTGTGTGTCTGTTTACTTTTTCCTACTGAAGTGGATTCTTCCTGTAACCGGACACGTGATGGAGGACGGACGGAAAGACCAGGCTGTGGTGGTAAATAAGGAACTTCTGATTCATAACTCATTTACATTTTACACGCTTCCTGTTTTATTGATCAGAAGGTGTTGATTAGTTTTCTATAAGAGCAGCTCTGACAGTAGTGCAGCTGCAGATCACAATGCTCTCGTTCTAATACGTTATTGTTTCTATAGTAACAGCTCGTTCACAGGGATGTGTACAGAGGTGAGGTTTTTGTAAAGAATTTTTTTTTTTTTAACATTTATGGAAGGAGTCTCCAGTGTCAGTGCTGTGTAACATTCGGAGGTAAAGCTGTAACTTTAAGTTTTCTTCAGGAGTTTACACTTTTCTGTAACATGAGACACTTCCATTATTTGGTCTCAACACACTCCAAGATAAAATAAAACCTCAGACGTGTTGACTCTCTGCTAAAAAAATGCAGCTTGGTTGGATTAGCTACCCGCCGCCAAACCACAGGCCAGGCTGGTCCAACTGGTAGACCTTCTTGGCCAGCTGGTAGAAAGGAAACATTTACTGAATTATCTCTACTAATGCAGCAAATGGAAGAGCCACCATTTATATCAGCAGTTTAACAAGTCAAGTGGGTTTTTATTGTCATTCCTCTGTATAGCTTGTATACATTGAAACGTTTCTCCAGAACCACGGTGCAACACATAACAGTACACAAGCCTGCATAACGTGCACATACACAGCAGTGTGAGACGAGTGCAGGACAATAAATACACAGGACATGCCCTGTGAACTGTAAAGTATTGATAGCATAGCAGCAATAGTGTTCCATAAAGTGTCACCTAACAGATATTAATCTTCATCAAGTCCTGATTCACAACTCCATCCATTTTAAATTCTGTTCACATACTAATCACCTCTTTCCACTGATCAACAATCTGAAAAAAATGTTACTGTTTAACAGAAAGAAGCCGATGTTCTGTGTTTCCGTGTCCTCACTGTCCCATTCAGCTCCATAGAGTTATTATTGCACCTAGTGGTCAAACATGGGAACTGCAACAAGCGCTAATAAATAGAGGCCCACTGGGGCGGGAATCACACTGCCCCATGCTGAACTTCGAAATAAGCTAGAGGCTCAGAATAATTTATGCATGAAAGGGTTAATAATATAAAAGTATTATTGTTTTTCACACAAATGTTTTTTAGAGTTTGAGTCAGTGCGATGTCATTTACGACATGTTTCAGATTTAATTGTGTGTTTAAATGACAGATAGCAGATGATTGGCCAGGTTATGAATTAGAGCTGTTCATGTATCCGGAGCATTACCGTGATGATGTGGAGAGTGTGTACATCCCACATGGCGTCATCATGAACAGGTAAATGAGTGTTTCCAAAATCTACAATGATGTTAGTCTTGCTATATCTATCACTAAACCTGTTCAATGAAATTCACTCTGCTGTCTGATGAACAAAATACCTTCAGACTTTAGACACTGTGTTTGTTGTGTACTTACATTGTGTATTCTTATTTCTGTTCTTCTGTCCTCTTTATGTTGAACCTCCTCAATATACTGCAATACACACACACCATCATACATCACAGCACTGCTGAATTCTGGATTGTGATTGGTCAGAAGGTGTTGATTAATTCTCTATAACAGCAGCTCTGACAGTAGCGCAGGTTTATATTAATGCGCTCGTTCTAATAGGTTATGGTTTCTATAGTAACAGCTCATTCACAGGGACGTGTACAGCGAAACGGATTAAACAAGGTGTGTATTGTTGATCTGTAAGATGATGTTTATTTAACCTTTATGGAAGGAGTCTCCAGTGTCAGTGCTTTGTAACAGTCAGAGGTAAAGCTGGAACTTTCAGGACAGAGGAGTTTATGCTTTGCCGTTTCTCGGTAACATGACAAGCTGCGTTTTTTTTTTTTGTTTGTTTTATTAACTTCAAGAGAGAGAGAAAAACATATCTTTGTGGATGTTCCACAGCATTAAATGTAAATAAACAGATAAAAAATATGATGTTTCATATTGAATTGAAAACTTGAACTAATGTCAATATAAATGTAAATTATGTTTCTACACTTATAGCATATGACAGACGTCAAGCTAAAACCCTGCTTCTTTCTTTTATACGCTTCCCTCTTTTTCTCTTCCTGAATTTTTATCATATCAAATTTTACCATGTGACCCTGCACATGCTGTGTCTTTATTCTGTATGTTTATTTCAGGATCGAGTGTTTAGCCAGAGATATCCTGGAGGACATGGGGCATGATAACCTGATGGTTCTGTGTGTTCTGAAAGGAGGCTATAAGTTCTGCGCTGACCTGGTGGAATCTGTTAAAGCCCAAAGCCAGAGCTCTGATCGCCCCATCACCACCCGCGTGGAGTTCATCCGCCTCAAGAGCTACCTGGTAGGACCAGAATCGCTCAGAAACAGCAGCTGGACTGGGACTGGGGTCGTGTGGTCCCTCAGCGTCACGACTCTGTGATGACGCTGACGCCATGAACGATCATATCACAAAATATAACTTAATAATTTAGCATACTGACTTTAATTAAACTGCATCTTGCCAAAGAGATCTGTGGCATGACAGGAAGCAAAAGTTGGTTACTTAATTAATTAATTAACAACAAACAAAGAAACAAACAAACAAAATAAATAAATAAATAAATAAGAAACAATGCATCACAATTGCAAAGTTCACCTGAAGATTCACACTTTAGCAGTAAATAAGATGCTTTTATTATTATTATTATTATTATTATTATTATTATTATTATTATTTTTATTATAAACCAAAGCAAAGGTGTTTTTTTATTTGTGCATTATTAGTAAAATATTTTATAGTAATTTTTTTTTTAATTGGCACTTTTTTTTTTATTTTATTAACTTTTTGACTACTGATTTTTTTTAATACATGTGAAACTACAACACTCACATTGTCTTATATTTGCTGAATATGAGATCATGAAATATATATATATATATATATATATATATATGTATATACATGTATATATATATATATATATATATATATATATATATATATATATATATAAACACCACATCTGTATTAAACCGGTGCATTTATGAGCTTTAAAAAGTTCTTCAGTTATCAAAAACTGGCAGAAATATAAGCAGGGACTGACAGGAAGAAATGACCATATAAGCAAAAGAGGAGATTAAGAGGGTCAGTGTGTGTAAAAGTGTTTAGAGTCTGGTTTTGTTTGTTATTTTCCTCCAGATGATGGCGCTATTGTTATATTAACTCTCTGAGAATTGAGAACAAGGACATTGTCAGTAAAACACAAAATCATTAAAATGCGCACACACTCACACACACACACACAGAGTTAGAAGAGTGATGTTTGTTGTGGAAAATATGCTGCGTACAGCTTTTCTGTTTGTTCCTCTCTATAACAGACAGTTTTGCTCTTAGAAAGGATTCAGAGTAGAAGCTCTTTAGGAAGCTAAGAATCCTGATTAGGACTTTTTTTTTTTGTGAAATTCTTAACACAAGCATCATAACCACTTCTCATTTCACTCCAATATAACACAGACTTTTATTAGAGAAAAGAACGTGTGTAAATGTTGATACGGTGAAGTTTACTGTAAAGAGATGTTTATTTAACATTTATGGAAGGAGTCTCCAGTGTCAGCGCTTTGAAGAGAGAGAATAAAGAGAGGCTGGTGAGGGAAAGACTGTTTATAGCTGCTATAACATAAGTGACAACAGGAAATACCCTGTTAATGTAACTATAAACGGATAATAAGTACGTGTCGTTCTTTAGTAAATAAAACATTGTAATGATTGGTACATTGCTGTGGTATAAGAGGAATAAACCACGTTGTGTTTTTGTCTCTGTGTGTTTGTGTGTGTTTGTGATGACGGCAGAACGACCGCTCCACTGAAGACCTGCACATCATCGGCCCTGAGGATCTCTCCATGCTGAAAGGAAAAGTAAGCGCAGGACTCCCTCTCTGATTTTATTTCTCTCCAGAACACAGCAGCTGTGATTTCTTCCTCAAAAATTCTAACTCAAAACACTACTATTTCTCAATAAACTCGAGGCTGAACATTGGGCCAAGACCAGCAAAATACTGTAGATCAGATATCTGATCCTGTAATGAACAGCAAAGATTGGAACTGGATTTGGAAAAGAAATGTATTTTTAGAACTGGAAATATGTGTGTGTGATTGTGCCCTGTGATGGGTTGGCACTCTGTCCAGGGTGTCCCCTGGGAAAGGCTCCAGGCTCCCCATAACCCTGTGTAGGAAAAGCAGTACAGAGAATGGATGAATGGAAGTGGTTTTGTGGGAAAGAGTTTAACTGTGTAGTATCGGCTGATACTCCTCAAGATTTTCAGTATTGTATCAGAAAAGAAAAGTGATATCGTTCCTTCTATAATAACAATAATAATAATAATAATAATAACAATAATAATAATAATAATAATATTAATATACAACTTTATTTATAGTACAGTATCTAGAAAGTTTAATATATTTAAAATCCACCTCAAACATAAAAAAATACAAAATGTAGGGAAAAAATAAAATAATTAAATATGTGAATAATAATAATAATAATAATAATAATAATAATAATAATGATGATGAAACAAACGACAGCAGTAACAGAAAGAAGAACCTATTAACAACATAAAGTATTTATAATATATAATAAATATTATATAATTACATAAAATAGAATTGAAAAATTATATATATATATATATATATATATATATATATATATATATATATATATATATATATGTAAAATTGTCAATAACAGAGAGTCAAATAATGAAAATTTAAGTGAAATTATATATATATATATCTGTTTTTAGCTGTTTTTTTGTTTTGTTTGTTTTTTAAATCAGTGATAGACTGAGTCTGATGAATGTTTAATGGTAATTTTTGACAGGGTTTTACAAGATATTGACTTTTAAATTGGAAAATCTGAAATCGTTTTTGTGCATTTCTGGAGAATTTTTAAATCCATCCATCAGCTGGTGAAACAGTGTTCAGATTAAGATTAAGATCTTATTCCTTTCCTTAAATGAGTTTGAAATGTACGCAGCGTTCCAATCACTGTCCCGAGTGTAAGGTATATTCTAAAGCTATCCCTTAAAGCTACAGCATCAGTGTCCAGCAGTGGTACTGTTTAGTGTCTCTTATTCTAATAGTGTCTAGAGCTGTAGAGAGAAATAGTGGAGAAACTGGAATAGTTCCATCTTATAGAGCCTGAGTTCTAACAAAAACAATAAAGTTCCATGATGAGAACACACTCAGTTCACTTCCAGGTCATGTATGGTTGAGATTAGGCACATACGGTTCTGGTTTATTAATGACAATCGGCTACCCTTCTGACTCTCCCGGTTTCTTTCTCATGACTTCTCAGGGAGTTTTTCTCGCTACTGTCGCCTCTGGCTTGTTCATTAATGATCTAAATCTACATCTGGATTCTGTAATGCTGCTTTGTGACAATGTCTATTGTTAAAATTGATAAACACATAAAGTTGAATTGAACATTGTGACATTTATGGTTCCTCTTCAGTCTGTTCACTCTGTAAGGCACAGCACGTCTGAAAACACATTTACTCACACCTGCAACTTAACACCTGATGACATGGATGTTCTTACACTCTATACAAACCAAGCAAAGAAATCAAAATATTCACTTTCACAGCAGAAATTAAGCTAGATGCTCCACTGTTCTGACCGACAGCACCTTCACTTCAGTGAGTCATCGACTTTTTGGTAGTTTTTGCTAACTTTACGTTTCTGAACTTGTTCCTGATTAGCATGCTAATAGTCCTTGTATTCTAAGAAGTCATTACTGTCCTCAGGAGTTTTATTTGTGTAGGAAGGTTGATGGCATTGGTGGTGCACATTGCCATCTCACAGCTTCAGGGTCACCGATTCCATCCTAAGCTCAGGTAGCTGGCTGCATTGGTTTCCTCTGGGTTTCCTCTGAGTTTTCCAAAAACATCCCATTAGGTGGATTGGTGACTAGGACTAGTATCTCTCCCACCCAGTCTTCCCAGGATACACTCTGGATCCACCATGACCCTGACCAGGATAAAGCTCTTACTGGTGTATCACAGTATTGTTTGTTGTTTGTTGTTTTGGCTTAAATCCCACTAAAATCTCACAATATTCCCATTTTGTCATGATCAGACCAAGGTCAGTCATGTGTCTCATCCATCCATGAAACCTTGACCCTTAACCAGGACATCACAATGAAAATGATCAGCACAGCGCATGCCTGGTTTGTCAGGGATTAATCCAGACTAGGAGAACTCTGACGTGTGTATGTTTTGTTTCCAACACAATCATTGTTGTTCTTTCAGCTGCTCCCGTTAGGGGTCGCCACAGCAGATCCTCCCTCTCCATTATGGAAATCCAGTTTATGATCCGCATATATGACGTGGCACAGGATTTTACACTGGATAACTTTCCTGATGCAACCCTCCCATTTTATACTGGCTTGGGACTGGTACTGAGAGCGCACTAGCTCATGCAACCCCAGTGGCTGGGTTTAACACCTGTCATGGGGCTCAAACCCACATCCCCCTGAGCTTAAGCGTCTCATGCGCTACCAGCTGAGCTAGCCAGGCACTTTTGTTACTGACGCAATTGGTTTATGATATTTGTTGAAGTTCTTGGGTAAGCGAGGGCAGAACAGAAGGACTGCTGAGCCCTTTGGAAGCCGTTGTTTGTTTACTCTCTGGGTTTATCATTTGGTTTCATGTAAAAATGCTTCATCCTAATACGCATCTTCACCTGACCCATCGACGCTGTGCAACAGGACACAAAATAGCTAATAGTTTCACTTAAAATACAAACTGATTTCACTCAAGTAAGAAACAACGTGCTGTTTTATAGCCACATTAGTAAAATGAAGAGAAGGTCACATTTTGCATTGTGTCGAGATAGATACGATGACCTTCATAGCACAGTAGTTTGAATAATTATCTATCTAACTTATACATGGGTAAATCAGACCTAGCCTGTTTGCTGTTAGATCAAGATTAGTTAAAGGGCTAACTTTTGTTAGCTAGCTAAATGGCATAGAGTAGTTTTAGAATGAAAGATGGTTGGTATGGGTAAATAAATATAGTGTTCAATTTGAGTTCGCGTTCACTGTATTAACAAAATGCTTTAACTTGTCTAACATTAGCTAGCTAATTGCCAGTGCTAGCAGGTTCACGGTAAGGTAGCTGAGTTGAATCTCAAATAATGCCATCCATACTCAAGTGAATAGCATTTTACAGTATATGGATATACTGTACATTGAAAACAACACTAAATTAATACCCGATGTACTTTCAGTGCTATATGTTTCCGTCGCTTGCGTACATCTCATTACTGATATTATAGAAGTTTGTTTATTGGAATTATTCCAGTTGTGTGATACAAATTACTGTTGTAGTTTATGTCATGTTGTCCAACATAAGATTAAGAAAGAAACACTGATTTTAAATGTTGATTTAAGGTTAGATAAACAAATCTCTAGCTCTTTTGTTGCTTTTCCTCTGAGCTCTAAAACTTAGCTTAGATTGCATCAGTTTCAAAATGCGCTAGCTGGGGGAAAACCAGTTCTCTCAAACAGGGCATTTGCGCTCGTAAACACATGCCATTCACAAATTTCCTTCAGCTGGGCTTGATCTTGGTGGCTACCTTCACAAAAACACAAAAACCCAACATGGTTTTTTTACACCGCCTCAGGACAGCACACAGAACGTCAGCACAAACTGAGCTCTGAGAAAACACTGCCATGTCTCCTGCCCTTGTTTCTGGCACAAGCCCACATCAAAGCGTGGCGTTACGGGCAAGGCCGGCGTGGATAACAAGTCCGTCGTCATCATCCAATCTCGTATGTAAACGTAGACGGTACAGACGGCTGGAGCGAAAACAAACAGACGACAGCAGCCACAAACGAACAAACTCAAACAAACCTCAGAACGGCAGAACCTCACGGAGTTGTACCCCTCCCCACCCCCAACTCCGGCTCTGATCTGTTGTTGTTTAAGCTCGATACTGGGTTTAATTTGTCCTCCCATCATCTGTGCGTAAATTCAGGGAAGTGAAAAGCTCAGCCCCGGAGACGACGCTTTCACAACAACCGCTTTTGCGAAACTGCAATCTTGAACTGTTTATGAACTTCCTTTGCTTTGTGATATTCGATGCCGATCTGACATTGTTATGTGGAAGTCATGTGTAGCACAGACACAGAAAGACGCAATTACGGTTTATTACTACACACACACAGACACACACACTTTACATCTTTACTTGTAGGAATTAATTCAGAGATTACAGTACTGTGGTAGAAATTAAGGCCACCTGAGAGAAAGTTGATAAAAGCAAACAGACACAACTAAAGTAGAGCTACAATAAATTCCTCATAGCTTCATGAAGGATGTTGATGCATTTCCTTATCCAAGCGGCTCACACAGCTTCAGTTGTGCTTACGTCAGCAGTCTAATGGCACTAATTTAATACTGTCTCCTACTAGACTTACTCTTGAGGTCAAAAACAAAAAAAAAGTCCTTTAAATATGTCAGAAGGTGTTGATTAGTTTTCTATAACAGCAGCTCTGACAGTAGTGCAGCAGCAAACCCCAGGTTTATATTAATGCACTCGTTCTAATACATCATCGTTTCTATAGCAACAGCTCATTCACAGGGACATGTACAGCGGACGCTCCACATAAAGGAGATGTTCATTGACATTTATGGAAGGAGTCTCCAGTGTCAGGTTTAACTTCGAGACGTGTTCAGTATCTGACATTTAAGTCTTTAGCCTTGTAGCTCTAGTGCAAAACTAATGTAGCTAACAAGTAAATCTCTGCTTCAAAGCACATCTAGTTATCCGTGTAGCTGAACGCTGGAATATTACCAAGGCAACCTCATTTGAACCCTTTATCATGTTTCATTTTTTTAGGTTCATTAAAGAACCTTTTTGTGCATGTGTTGCAGTTTTAGTAAACATGTCCATGTGTTATTTGGCCCGAGCAGCACCAAATGGTTTAACTGTAACCGGGACTGTATTTAGTCTTGTCCTGAACGTTCAAACAGATGGAGCTTATTTGCATGAGTCTTTCCATTCAGCTATGGCTTTTTTTTTTAATGTTAAATTTTGTGGCTTCTACACTGGAATGAAAAAGGGACAAGAGTGATGGTGAAGCGCTGAAACATCTGCATTCAGTACAGAAAGGAGAAACAGAAAACAAAACTGTTTAATCCTTATAATCTGTTTGGGTTCCTGAAGACCACAGTCCAGCTTTAACAGTTTAACATAATCTAACAATCTTTTTATCTGACCGATATTTCATTTATATATACAGTACTGTGAAAAAGTCTTAGGCAACTGCAAAGAAATGAAAAATATTTCTTACGTAATCTGCTGCTTTCTTTACTGACATACAAACGTTTTTCTGTAACATTTCATTTTGTGCTTGAAAACTAATGTTTGGAATCTAAAAAGTTTCTGTACTGACTCGATAATGTAGACATCATAAAATAAAAATCTATAACAAAGTTTGTACTAAAAATATAGCGCCAATACTTTTGCACAGTACTGTATATAACTACGGCTGCTTATAAAATAAGGTTTGACTTGATATCATTTCTGTCGGTTTGGAGTGTATATTTCTAAATATCTATATGCAGAATATTCTACATAACATATCGTTATGCACTAAATATTTCAGTATTCAACATCTGAGTCGTAAATGTGTTCATCCCACACGCTTTCTGAGAAAAACTGAATGATAATGGACCTCTACAGCGTTTTACAGCTTATCTTACAATCAGTAGATTAAAAAACACAAAACATGAGGCTAAATCAACAGAAAAAAAACCCAAACAAAAACAAAAACAGGAAGTCTGGCCATGAGTCTCAGTTTCCACACTTGATATGAAGAATGCAAACACATACACAAATTTGGACCAAAGTGGATTTCAAAATGTCCTGTTTCTCACTACAGAAAGGATTCCCGAAGGGTTCGCTGGATAATTAAGAGTTAAAAAAAAGAGCGTTCTACTTAAAAACCTGTTTAAGGAACAGCCAAACTACTCTTAAGTGTTCTAAAGTTACTAAAAATGTATAGTGTGTACTATCGAATGCAATCGAATCGTAGATTCCCACTGTTCTTATACAGTTCACACCTGTTATTTATGTATGATGTTGAGTTTCTAACCTTTCTCACACATCTTCTTCTCTTTACATGTAATACAGAATGTCCTGATTGTTGAGGTAAGTGACCACATCATCACTGCCTTTTATATGTATGTGTGTGTGTGTGTGTGTGTGTGTGTAGTAGTAGCTCATGTCCATAGATTTTGGTTTTGCAGGACTCCATTAATAATAACATACATCAGACTAATGAAGTGGAGAGGCCATTACACTTGACCTTATGCTATAGTCTATGATCTAGTGTGTGTCTCAATCAGCTCCCTAGGTCAGTAGTCAGGGCGCTGATCAGGGAGGCGGCCATTTTAAGGGCTGTCTCAATCGCAAAATCCTCCCAGTGCACTGGAAAGTTGCGCCCTAAAAAATCCCACAATGCACCACAAAAACCAGGGAGCATCAATGCGCATTATGTTCCCTTACTGGAAATGACGTCATATTTTTTTGAAGCCTCTCAGCTCTAAAAAAATAAAATGGCGGACAAACTCCTGTGATTAAGCTAACAAATTTATACAACATAAAATGTCAGAAAGGTATCGGTCCTGCCTGTTGTTGCTAAATGTCAGTGGTGACGCTTTACAATGCGAGTACGTAGTCATGTCACCGGAAATGTGTAGTGAGCCATGGTACTTACCAGTGCCTGAACTCGCATACATGATCTACTGATTCACCACCTAGGGAGCTGTTTAAAACGCACCCATAGTGAATATTTAGGCAGTTGAGATTCAATAACATGCACTCATCCAGCGTACAGTCTAGCAGCTCGTTCTGATCAGTTTTAGACGCATCTTTGTTCAACTATGTTCGATGTAACGTCATTAACCAGGGTTGCCAGGTTTCAGTGAAATTTCCAGCCCAACTGCATCTCAAATTCCTGAAACTAGCTCAAAAATGTGGGCATAAAAAAGTAAGACACATTTTTCTTCTTTTTCTCAGCTGTTATTTGCGAAACAAGGTCACCATAGTGTGCATCCGTTTCTGATATACAGACATTATCCACTCAATAATCCCTCTTTCCCTCTCCCAGTCTTTACATTATATCTTACAATAGAAATGGTTCTGTACATCACTGACACACTGCCTGCACTTACACTTTGCCTTTGTTTGTGGAAATTTAGTAGATTTAATTCAGATCATCAATTTAAAGCTCAATCCTGTCTTGTGTGCTGCTTCTCCTCCGAGCATGGGGCAGCGTGATTCCTGCCCCAGTGGGCCTCTATTTATTAGCGCTTGCTGCAGTTCCCTTTCTTGACCACAATAATGCAATAATAACTCTATGGAAGCTAACTGGGGCAGTGAGCACGCTAAAAGGCAAGCATATTAATGGAACATTGGCTTATACACTATATTACCAAAAGTATTCGGTCACCTGCCTTGACTCACATATACTTAAGTGCCATCCCATTCCTAACCCATAGGGTTCAATATGATGTCGGTCCACCTTTTGCAGCTATTACAGCTTCAACTCTTCTGGGAAGGCTGTCCACAAGGTTTAGGAGTGTGTTTATAGGAATTTTTGACCATTCTTCCAAAAGCGCATTGGTGAGGTCACACACTGATGTTGGTCGAGAAGGTCTGGCTCTCAGTCTCCGCTCTAATTCATCCCAAAGGTGTTCTATCGGGTTCAGGTCAGGACTCTGTGCAGGCCAGTCAAGTTCATCCACACCAGACTCTGTCATCCATGTCTTTATGGACCTTGCTTTGTGCACTGGTGCACAGTCATTTTGGAAGAGGAAGGGGCCCGCTCCAAACTGTTCCCACAAGGTTGGGAGCATGGAATTGTCCAAAATGTTTTGGTATCCTGAAGCATTCAAAGTTCCTTTCACTGGAACTAAGGGGCCAAGCCAAACTCCTGAAAAACAACCCCACACCATAATTCCTCCTCCACCAAATTTCACACTCGGCACAATGCAGTCCGAAATGTACCGTTCTCCTGGCAACCTCCAAACCCAGACTCGTCCATCAGATTGCCAGATGGAAAAGCGTGATTCATCACTCCAGAGAACGCGTCTCCACTGCTCTAGAGTCCAGTGGCGGCATGCTTTACACCACTGCATCTGACGCTTTGCATTGCACTTGGTGATGTGTGGCTTGGATGCAGCTGCTCGGCCATGGAAACCCATTCCATGAAGCTCTCTGCGTACTGTACTTGGGCTAATCTGAAGGTCACATGAAGTTTGGAGCTCTGTAGCAATTGACTGTGAAGAAAGTCGACGACCTCTTTCCACTATGCGCTTCAGCATCCGCTGACCCCTCTCCGTGAGTTTACGTGGCCTACCACTTCGTGGCTGAGTTGCTGTTGTTCCCAAACTCTTCCATTTTGTTATGATAAAGCTGACAGTTGACTGTGGAATATTTAGGAGCGAGGAAATTTCACGACTGGATTTGTTGCACAGGTGGCATCCTATGACAGTTCCACGCTGGAATTCACCGAGCTCCTGAGAGCGGCCCATTCTTTCACAAATGTTTGTAAAAACAATCTGCATGCCTAAGTGCTTGATTTTATACACCTGTGGCCAGGCCAAGTGATTAGGACACCTGATTCTAATCATTTGGATGGGTGACCGAATACTTTTGGTAATATAGTGTATCTGTCAAACAGCAACTCTTTTTAAAATTGCTGGAGAAGAAATTAGTATTTTAATGGAAATGTATGAGTGAATGAGGACTTTCTGAAGGTTAATATTTGTTGAACAGCTGATATATGAATAGTGGGGTTCTGCTTCATCTGCAGTTTAATGATTAGCACTACAGTGAGTTTTATCTTAAACCTAGCTTATATTTCTCTCTTGTTACATCCTCTATTTCCACCATGCTTCCTCTAAATGCTGATCACACATGACACAGCAGAGTTGTATATACACTGATAAATAAATTGATAATACCACACTCACCCTGAAGGCGATAGTGGACACGGGGAAGACCATGAAGATGCTCCTGAAGCATGTGGAGAAGTTCCAGCCCAAGACTGTCAAAGTGGCCGGGTGAGAAATAAACAAAATGATATGTTTATGATACGTTTTCACTGGTTCATTCTGTCAGTTTAATGGATACCATGGTGCAGAAGGAAACTGGCCAATCTCAGGCATCTGTAATCACTTGTCCAGTCAAGAATTATTGGCACCCTTTGATTAAAAATGCATTGTTAAGCTACATATATAAGGGATGTTGTAGTTTTACTTGAGCACAAATTTTGAAAACATTTTTTTGGGCATGTGTACTTTATATTTAACAACACTAAGGCTCCATGTAACAGGGAGTCATCTGACCTTTGTTAGAATACATTTTTAATTTGTAATATTCTTTAAAGGTGTCAATAGTTTTGCTGCATGATTTTGAAAGAAATTATCTAAAAATAAAAAAGAAGACAAAAAACAAAAGACGACTTTATTTTTCTTTAAACGCACAAAAAAAGTTCTTTCATCAGTTGTTTGACTGGAATTTTGTATCATTCTTGCCTTTTCTCTTAAAAGGTGCCAATAATTTTGGAGTTTACCGTCTACAACCTTTTGAAAAGATGGATTGGTTGGCAGTGTTTAGCGAGTCAGACTTATGTGCTGTTCTGTTTGTGTGTGTGTGTGTGTGTGTGTGTGTGTGTGTTTCTTCAGCTTGCTGGTAAAGCGGATTCCCGGCGGAGCTACAAAGCTTCCAGACTGTGAGTTTTCTCAGAATCCTCCAACATCCACATGAGCATGTCCAAATAAACGGTTTATCCTAAAAAAGAAAATAAAACTGCAGTGAAGGAGGGAAGCTTTGAGTTTTGAGATTTCAAGATTGTACTTATGAGGCACTCTCTGCTGCTTATAGTCTATAAATGTGCTTATACATAATGTTTCCGTGGTCAAACTGAAATTTACAAAAACGTTTCTAATGTTCTTTGGACTCATGTGCGTGTGCTGATAAACACCAATCAGCTGTTCACGGCAATTTACATTTAGACACACCCACAAAAGTCCATAAAAGGTAAAGCTTACAGAGAGCTGAAAATGGTTACCATAGACACACACTAGCTCCTCCTCCTGTTATAGGGTGCCATTACTTTTGTCCTAATTGAATGGCTAGACTATGTGTTAATTTATGGATTTGTTTTGGAGTCACTTTCCTTCAGGTCTTTCATATGAAGTGACTGATTTTAACAAAATGTTCAGTAAATTGGGGTGTAAGTAAATTTGCTTGAGGTTCACGTTACTGAGTCTTACATGGAAACTCAGGAAAGAAAAGAGACAATTTTCCAAAAATAACTGGATTTGCAGGAACATTTTCGTTTTTCATGTTTCCGTTTTCTGTTGCTGTATTTCTGACCAGTGAATAAAAGATTTACAAAGACCTTCTCAGCCCTACACACCCCTCAAACAGGAGTTTCAATGAAGCGCAGGGAGAAAGCGAACCAACCCAAATATCAAACCCAACAGAAGTGTTGACTTTTACTCGATTCAAACTCGACAAAGAAACTTATGTAGGTGTGAAAGCATCCTGAAAGTCATGACTAGCAAGTACTCTTGCTCATTGGCCATTTTAAGAAATGTGTTAAATGCTAGAAAGTATCAAATCCATTCAAATCCTTTTAAAAAAAAGTGAGATTTTAGTCATATTTTAGGATTTCCCACAATGCACAGCGAATGTGTGTTCATTTTAGCACTAAAAAAATCACAGTGAGGTGTTTTGCAAATGGTACAGGCAAATCCTCAGCTAGCGCTTAACATTTCCATTTCCACACACGCTGAGCGGTTCTTCTCTCTTCAGTCTTCTCTCAAACCTCTGTTGTTTTGAGGTTAGTGTAAAGGAGTGGTCAGAACAAACACGAATAAAATTTGCCTGGTGAAAAGAAGGCCAATTTTCCAATTTGCAAGACGCAAAATAAATTTGTTTCACTAAGCAGTTTATTTCACGTCATATGGAGGTCATCTAGGTGATCTTTAACCTTGCAAATTCACAAATGATGGAAATGTGAGCTGAAACTTCTTCCTGAAAAATCAAACTAACTCGCTATCTTCTTCTTCTTTATTACATTTTGTACATCAGAACTATATACATTGCTTTCTTTCCCGTTTCTTTATGTCCATCTCTGCAGATGTTGGATTTGTCATCCCTGATCGCTTCGTTGTTGGTTACGCTCTGGACTACAACGAATACTTCCGAGACCTGAACGTGAGTTCTCTGAGATGTTTAGTGAGACTCTGATTCAGACAGAAAGCAGAGAAGGGCAGGAAAGCTCCACTCCCACACTGCTTTCCATAGTCAAATTCCCACACCTCCAGTTCCTCCAGGCAGATTAGCATGATAAACTCAGCGTACACATCACTGCCTTACACTCTGGAGTTGTTAAACATGCCTTCACTTCCCACATTCACTGGGAATTTCAGCATGACGCACATGTTATTGTATTCGCTCAGAATGAACTCAAATTAGTGAAGTAAAAGCATGATAAAGTAGCCTACATCCTACACACACACACACTCACACACAATGCTATTTCACTGTCATGTCATGACTTGGTTGAAGCTCTCAGCATGAGAGGATATCCAGGTGTTAGACTCCTCCCCTGGCGACTAGAAGTCGTGAAGTACAACACTAACTCCCTTCTTCACTAGCTCACAGGAATTCCCTAGTTTTCTTCTTCTTTAGCTTCCAAGCATTCCCTAGTTTCCTTCTTCCCTTCCTTCCAAGCATTCCCTAATTACCTTCTTCCCTAGCTTCCAAGCATTCCCTAGTTTCCTTCTTCCCTACTTTCCAGACATTCCCTAATTTCCTTTTTCCCTAGCTTCCAGGCGTTCCCTAATTTCCTTTTTCCCTAGCTTCCAGGCGTTCCCTAATTTCCTTTTTCCCTAGCTTCCAGGCGTTCCCTAATTTCCTTCTTCCCTAGCTTACAGGCATTCCCAAGTTTTCTTCTTCTTTAGTTTTGACACATTCCCTAGTTTCCTTCTTCTTTACCTCCTAGATGTTCTCTAGGCTCCTTCTTCCCTACCTCCATTTATGTGGATGAGCATCCGTTGTGCACGTCCGAGCTGTTACTATGGAAACGATAACGTATTAGAACGAGTGCATTAATATAAACCTGTGATTTGCAGCTGCACTACTACAGAGCTGCTGTTATTCTATAGCAAATTAGTAGAAAATATAGTGAACTGTTTCTTCTCTCTCTCTTTCTCTCTCTGCAGCACATCTGTGTGATCAGTGAAAGGGGGAAGCTGAAGTATAAGTTGTGAGAAACAGGCATTTTACCAGGGTTTGTTCTTGTCTCACATTGATATAGCACTTCAAACTAACAAAAGCTCATTGTGGCGTATCTGTCATGAGGTTTTTGTAATTTTGTGAAAAGGTAAATTCACTGTGGACTGTATTCAGAGTCGACCTATGTGCATATAGTGGGGATTTAATACTGAAATGACACACACTGTTACTCAGTTTTCAGATGTAACTACAGACTTAAGTGCGATTCAGAGGTTGCGTGAAAGTTATGCATGCAGAGGGCGGAGTTTGTCTAAATCGGAGGCGTGTCTCAGTTTCATGTGATTCTGATCTTGAACTTAAGAGCTTTTTTTCTTCCATGATATCATCCCGAGTGAGGAGCAGGTGTAAGTCCAGCGCCACTATCTGATAGTTTGATGTAACTACAATATGTCACGCTGAAAAGTATGATTTGGCTGTAAATACACTCAAAAACAAAATTTTAATTTTTAATTTTATATTAAAAATTAAAGTCACATAGCTCATATCAGTGGAGACAGATCTGAATCAGACACCCTGTTTATCCTGAGCACTGAATTATTTATGGATAAAATTATGAACAACACTTAAAGTGAGTTGTGAGTGCAGCAGAAGAGTCAGCTTATCCTTCAAACCCATGGCACATTATTTTTAAGAAAAGTGCATCAAATTAATACAAGGAACTTTCCCCACAAAAATACTGACTTCACTTTTGAACTTACATCACTGACTCCTGAATACAGCCCAGGATTTTGCATTTTGGTGGTTTTATTAAGTTTTATATCATTTATAATATTTCTTGTCAGGTTTTGCTGTGAATGATTTAATGTCATATTAATAGAATAATAATGATACAGCAAAATAAAAAAAGATGGCCAAACATTCAAACACTTCTCTGTGAAGGAGCCTTTATTTGGGATTCTTATCATACTGGACCTCGTAAAATGCTGATTTATTGTTGTTATTACCGAGAGTTCTGTGGAAATTTATTGCCAAAACACAAGGCTATGAGATAAAGTGATAAATACAGTCAGGGCTGATGTGGCCCTCAGAAACTTCCTTCAAATATCTGGTTGTCTGCTTAACTTCAGCTCTATTATAAACAATCGGATTAAATAGCCTGTCTTTTCCTTGAAAGTAAAGATGAGGAAATATAATTTTGCCAAGATCAGTGCTGAAGAACATCAAATCAACTTTCATTAAATATCTACAGTGCCTTGCAAAAGTATTCACCCCCCTTTGCCTTTTTCCTATTTTGTTGCATTACAGCCTGGAATTTAAAGGCTTTTCATTTGGCTTTTATGTAGTGGATCTATGCAAAATACTCCAAGTTGATGAAGTGAAATGAAATAAAAAAACTCCTTTCAAAAAAATTTTGAAAATAAAAAACTGAAAATTGGTGTGTGCATTTGTATTCACCCCTTTTGCTATGAAGCTCCTAAATAAGTTCTGGTGCTACCAGTTAATTCAAGAAGTCACATAATTAGTTAAATTAAGTCCACCTGTCTGCAGTCTAAGTGTCACATCATCTCAGCTTACATATATACCTGCTCTGAAAAGCCCCAGAGTCTGCAACACCGCTGAGCAAAAGGCAACATCAAGCAAGCAGCACGATGAAGACCACAGAGCTCTCCAAACAGGTCATGGCCAAAATTTTGGAGAAGTATAAATCAGGGTTGGGTTACAAAAAAAATATCCAAAACTTTGAATATCCCACAAAGCACCAATAAATCCACCATAGCAAAGTGGAAGAAATATGGCACCACAGTAAACTTGCCAAGAGAGGTCCGCCCACCAAAACTCACAGACCGAGCAAGGATAGCATTAATTCGAGAAGCATCCAAAAGACCAACAATAACCCTGAGGGAGCTGGAGAGCTTCACAGCAAAGACTGGAGTGTCTGTCCATAGGACCACTGTTAGCCATACACTCCACAGAGCTGGGCTTTATGGAAGAGTGGCCAGAAGAAAGCCCTTGCTTAAAGAAAAAAAACAAGAAAGAACGTCTTGAGTTTGCCAAAAGACACATAGGAGACTCCGCAAATGTCTGGAAGAAGGTACTGCGGTCAGATGAGACTAAAACTGAACTTTTTTGGTCATTAAAGAAAACGCTATGTCTGGCGCAAACCCAACACCTCTCATCACCCCCAGAACACCATCCCCACAATGAAGCATGGTGGTGGCAGGATCATGCTGTGGGGGTGTTTTTCATCAGCAGGTACTGGGAAACTGGTCGGAATTGAAAGAGTGATGGTGGTGCTAAATACAGGGCAATTCTTGAAGAAAACCTGTTTCAGTCTGCCCAAGAGATGAGACTGGGAAGGAGGTTCACCTTCCAGCAGGACAATGACCCTAAACACACTGCTAAAGCAACACTCAGTTGGTTTAGGGAGAAACAATTAAATGTGTTGGGATGGCCCAGTCAAAGCCCAGGTCTCAATCCAATAGAGAATCTGTGGTCTGACTTAAAGACTGCTGTACACCAGCGGAACCCATCCAAATTAAAGGAGTTGGAGTGGTTTTGCCTGGAAGAATGGGCAAAACTCCCAGTGGCTAGATGTGCTAAGCTCATAGACATACCCAAAGAGACTTGCAGCTGTAATTGCTGCAAAAAGTGGCTCTACAAGGTATTAACTTTGAGGGGGTGAATAGTTATGCCCACTCAAGTTTTCTGTTGTTTTGGTCTTATTTTTTGTTTGCTTCACAATAAAAAATATTTTGCATCTCAGAAATTGTAAGCATGTTGTGTAAATCAAATGTAAATCCTTTGAAAATCAATCCATTTAAATTCCAGATTGTAATGCAACAAAATAGGAAAAAGGCAAAGGGGGTGAAATATATATAAATAGCCAGAACAACTAATTATAACCACATTATAAAGGTTTTAAGGTGTTTGGGGAATAGAAATGTGTCTGGGATAGACAACAAGCCTGTGTGTGGTATTAGCTTAGAAGATAAAGATCTGTACTACTGACCAGGATGTTGTAAGATCTAATTCCTTTCCTGCTATGCTTTTGATTCATGGCCTAATGGTTCTGAGCTTGGCCAGATCTAATGTTTGGCTGAGAGAGTTTCTCGCACATACAGAAAACATTCCATGACTCAGCCTGGGTGTGAGAATAGCAGAACCATCAGAAGTCACCATCTGTCATGGGGTTGGGACTGGAGAATGCTGTAGGTACGCAATCAAGACCTTCAGATCCATCACTGAGGCTGCTTTCACAGGCTTTTGGATGAGAACACACTTCTTCTTTTTCACAAACGTTTCCTGTGTACCAAATATGAGAACTGAAAATTGAATTATGTTTGTAAAACATGCGTCGAATCACCTGGAAATTACAGCATATTAGAAGACAAGGGCAAGTGTCCATCCTTAAAATAAATTGAAGAAGTTGCTAAAAGTTGCTGAGTTGCTTATTCATTAATTTCTTGTGATTATTTGCATGTTACAACATCTAATCTGAAGAAGCAAAATATTGCAAAAGATTCTTATAACAATAGAATTGAATAGTCATAATTGTAACATATTTCTATGTTAATAGAATCTTAATAGTATCTTAATAGCTGACCAAGAGGATAAATATAAATGCTAAAAAGCAGGGGACCAAGAACTGAGCCCTGTGGGACACCATCCATAAAGACAAATTGACTGTGACCCATAAAATATGACCTAAACCAATCTAGGGCAGTCCCAGATACACCAAAGACAGTTTCCAGTCGATTAAGTGAAAGCATGTGATCAACAGTGTCGAAGGCTGAACTGAGATCGAGTAAGATGAGAATCAAGAGAGCGCCATCTTTCTAACTAACTATTTACAAATGTACAAAATTATATATTTTCTATGAAGAATGCCGGTAAATTGAAGCAGTGGTCTTGAGGAGTCAGGAAATATACATGAAAGAAACAGTTACTGATGAAATAACTCACCTATAATAATGGAAATATCACAAAGAATAGAATTTAAAACCAAGGGCAAAGCAGTGTGTGGGTGGGACAAGCAATGGTGATCAGTGATTGGTCATCAGGAACAATGGTGACCAGTGATTAGTCTTTAGGAACAATGGTGATTAGTGATTGGCTGTTGGCTTTACACACTGGCGGTGAATGGAGTGAACCTGCTTTCTCAACTCTGATAACCAGCAGCAGTGATGTGAGCTGGAGAGCTGTAATGAGGGCAGGACAGTCACTAACATCTGCTGAAAAAGTCACCCGATTTGTCACATTGCTCTTTTTTAATGGCCAAATCTAACAAAAAAGATTCACTAAATTGGCATCACTGCATATACCTACCTGTGCACATGTTGAGAGTGTGTGATAACTCTGGTGGATAAGGGCATAACTTCCACACATTTCCATGCCTTTTCCTGGTGCCTGTTATTATTGCATGTTTTCATTCAAATTATTAAGCACACCAAAATGTCCTTGAGAAAGCAAAAAGCAAGGCTGCTCACTTTCAATGGATGGATTGTTGGTATGCCATTAGTGATATGTGTTTAATTTGATGTTAAGTCATCTGGAGTAGGGAATGCAGTGTAGGGTCTGGATGGCTCGTCGAGGGGCACCTGCCAGTAACCAGAGATCCAGTGTGGTGATAATCTGGCCTGGCCTATCTTCTCGAGTAGGTCAATTCGTGGCATTGGGTAAGCATCGAACTTCGATTGGGCATTCCCCTTGCGGAAGTCGATGCGTATGCGGAGGGTTCCATCTTTCTTCGGGATCCCTCCGAAAACACAGTCCATTATGACCAAAACCCCTCCCAACACATTATATCAGAACCAAAACCCCTCCCAACACATTGCATCATAACCAAAACCCCTCCCAACACATTACATCATAACCAAAACCCCTCCCAACACATTACATCATAACCAAAACCCCTCCCAACACATTACATCATAACCAAAACCCCTCCCAACACATTACATCATGACCAAAACCCCTCCCAACACATTACATCATAACCAAAACCCCTCCCAACACGTTACATCATAACCAAAACCCCTCCCAACATGTTACATCATAACCAAAACCCCTCCCAACATGTTACATCATAACCAAAACTCCTCCCAACACATTACATCATAACCAAAACCCCTCCCAACATGTTACATCATAACCAAAACCCCTCCCAACATGTTACATCATAACCAAAACCCCTCCCAACACGTTACATCATAACCAAAACCCCTCCCAACACGTTACATCATAACCAAAACCCCTCCCAACACATTACATCATAACCAAAACCCCTCCCAACACATTACATCATAACCAAAACCCCTCCCAACACATTACATCATAACCAAAACTCCTCCCAACACGTTACATCATAACCAAAACCCCTCCCAACACGTTACATCATAACAAAAACCCCTCCCAACACGTTACATCATAACCAAAGCCCCTCTCAACACATTACATCATAACCAAAACCCCTCCCAACATGTTACATCATAACCAAAACCCCTCCCAACATGTTACATCATAACCAAAACCCCTCCCAACACGTTACATCATAACCAAAACCCCTCCCAACATGTTACATCATAACCAAAACCCCTCCCAACACATTACATCATAACCAAAACCCCTCCCAACACATTACATCATAACCAAAACCCCTCCCAACACATTACATCATAACCAAAACTCCTCCCAACACGTTACATCATAACCAAAACCCCTCCCAACACGTTACATCATAACAAAAACCCCTCCCAACACGTTACATCATAACCAAAGCCCCTCTCAACACATTACAGCATGTAATGTGATATAATATATTATATCATAACCAAAGCCCCTCCCAACACATTACATCATAATCAAATCCTCTCCCAGCACATTATGTAAAAAAACAAACACCTTTCAGTATAATATCAGGGCC
This sequence comes from Pangasianodon hypophthalmus, assembly GCF_027358585.1. Lineage (NCBI taxonomy): Eukaryota > Metazoa > Chordata > Actinopteri > Siluriformes > Pangasiidae > Pangasianodon > Pangasianodon hypophthalmus. The sequence goes on along the minus strand of NC_069710.1, from coordinate 33,247,164 downwards.
AAATAACATCCCTGTTGGATCTACTGTATTATTTTTGCAAAACTGTTCATGATGTCATTTTGAGTTTATGTAGTTAACTGTAAAGATGCTTCTTTCCTGGAGGCCATCTTTAATGTGAATCACTTGTCAGGATGTTTGAGGAACTCCCATGTGGAATGTTTGAGATGGTATTAAACCCCCGGCAGTGGCTGAAAGCCTAACTGATAACAACGCACATCACTAACACACACATCGCTAAAAAAACACACATCGCTAACACACACAGAACAGAATGCTAAAACACATATTTCCAGGTGCAGAGAGTACACGCTTGTCAGATTTGCTTAGGAATTGCAGGATGGAATTTGGAATCTATGAGTGATAGTTACAGTAAGTGAGTTAGAATAATCAGGCACACACACACACACACACACTTACACACACACAGACATGTCCCAGTGGTCAGTGAAGGAGGGGGAGGAGGGAAGGACCTTGGATTCCTGGAATTTCACTAATCTGTCCTTAGAAACTCGTCCTTGCCCTTCACACTGCACATTGTCTTGCTTTCTTACACTTTTATCAACACATTCATCCAAAATATTCGTCCTCTTCCTTATGAAGCACACGCTGTTCAAAATGGTGAACTATGCTTCATCATGATACTAAACTCAATCCAAATACAGTGTGTGAACAAAGGGAATATTTCCAGAAACATATGGGAGGTGGAATTTATCTGTCTTGTACTATTGTACTAATTTACTAGTGTTTTATATGCAAGAAAAGTCAAGTGAACTTAATGCTGAAGTGTACAGAATACTGAAGTGTACAGAATACTGAAGTGTACAGCATAGTGAAGTGTACAGAATAGTGAAGTGTACAGAATAGTGAAGTGTACAGCATAGTGAAGTGTACAGCATAGTGAAGTGTACAGAATAGTGAAGTGTACAGAATACTGAAGTGTACAGAATACTGAAGTGTACAGAATAGTGAAGTGTACAGCATAGTGAAGTGTACAGAATACTGAAGTGTACAGAATAGTGAAGTGTACAGCATAGTGAAGTGTACAGCATAGTGAAGTGTACAGCATAGTGAAGTGTACAGAATACAGAAGTGTGCGGAATATTAAAGTGTAAGGAATACTGAAGTGTACAAAATGCTACAGTGTACTGGACTGCATGTACATGTACTGAAGTGTACAGAATACTGAAGTTTAGGGAATACTGAAATGTACAGAACACTGACGTTTAGGGAATACTGAGATGTAGGGAATACTGATGTGTATAGAATATTGATTTGTAGGGAATACTGAAGTGTAAAGAATACTGACATGTACAGAATACTGAAGTGTAGTGAGTACTGAAGTGTACAGAATACTGAAGTGTAGGGGATACTGAAGTATACAGAATACTGATGTGTACAGAATATTGATTTGTATAGAAAACTGAAGTGTAAAGAATATTGAAGTGTAAAGAATATTGAAGTGTAAAGAATGCTGAAGTGTAAAGAATGCTGAAGTGTATGGAAAACTGAAGTGTACAGAATACTCAAGTGTATAGAATGCAGTGTACGGAATACTGCAGTGTACAGACTACTGAAGTGTATGGAATCCTGCACCATACTGAATACTGAAGTGTAGAGAATATTGAAGTGTAAAGAATACTGAAGTGTAAAGAATATTGAAATGTATAGAATACTGAAGTGTAAAGAATACTGAAGTGTACGGAATACTCAAGTGTATTGAATGCAGTGTACGGAATACTGCAGTGTACAGACTACTGAAGTGTATGGAATGCTGAAGTGTGTGGAATCCTGCACCATACTGACTACTGAAGTGTATTACTGCAGTGTATGGAATAATTCAGTTCTGATAGTAAATCCTGGCCCCATTGAAATACACCTGAATCACTTCCTGAGCTGATTAATAAACACGTCTTCAACTAAAATGTGCAGTGAGAGCAGCACTAATCTCACACAGTCCTTAACACACTTTATCCCACCATGACAAACACTACCACACTCAAACACACACATTTACCATGTAACATCACTTAATGCAGCTGTATCACACACACCCAACCTCCCTCTCACATGCCTGTATCCGCTTCCCACTCCTACACATCACTCGTCTGTGCGGGACAGAGAAGGTGTTCTGAACGTGAGGCCCGAGGAAACAGAGGTCTCTCACATCCACTCAGCAGATCCGATGTATAGACGGGGATTAACGCCAGGGGAAAGCCTGCTCTCATCCTAGGGATAAAGGTGTACTTTAGTGAAAGTGACAAAGACGTCCTTTGTGGACACGGCTCAGCCTCCGTGTCCCTTATCGGACATCGGCACTTAGGAACGGTTAACTTTCCTCTCCGATAAGCTCTCTGCACTGCCATTGTGTGCTGGAACCGCCCGGGATCCGCTCAGGAAAACGTTCTCATGCGCAGTCCTTATGGCGCACCATTGAGTGAGGAAGGAAAAAAAAAGGAGAGAGTCTGTTACAGGTACTATAAACACACAAAGCAAACAAAAAGTGTATTGTAGCTGTGAGCTTCTGTGCTTGTGCACTCGGCATAACACGACTGAAATGTAGTCGATCAGCCAGGAAGCGTCTGCTGTCTGAGGTTCGCTGTTTTTTACTTCTGTGCTGGAGCTACCAGGTAATGCAGGTCAGTCTGAAAGTGAGAACACCAACCTCGAAACACATCCACTGGTTTTGTGTGTGTGTGTGTGTGTGGGTGTGTGTGTGTGTGTGTGGGTGTGTGTCACGGTCATCTACAAACACGAGCAAAACTTCACAGTGTAGCTGAACACTGGGACGTTATTATTTATGCAGGCGGCCATCTTGGACACCAGCATCACGTTTTTACTTAGTACAACTTGGTATCATCATTGGCCACGCCTCCAAAGTGACTTTTTTCTCCAAACTATTCCTTTACAGTGTATCGTATTACAGAATCAGAAATCCTCCATAATGCAGTGTTTCTATTTGTGTTTTTTATTCTTCTTTTTATTTTCTCTCATGTACTGGTTCTGCTATCAAACTGTATTTTGTTTTAATCCTCTTTTTTTTTTTTGCTGTTCCTAATATGTAAATATTACATGTGCATAATGTATATATTTTTCTCTTTTCCGTCCTCCAAGGATCAAACAGAGAAGATTTATGTACTTGTGATGAACAATGACTCATAGCAAATAAAAAAAAAAATATAAAATAAAAATCCATATAGGTATACTGTATAATGAAAAATAAAGCAAAACTTTGTAATAGAAATGCAAATAAAATGCAATCTAAAGTTCATTTTGTTTTATTAACTGTAGGATTGATTGATTTTTTATTATTATTATTATTCATCCATTCATCCATTCATTTATTTGTTTATTTATTTATTTATTATTCTTTTTTCTTTCTTTCCCTTTTCTAATGGTGTTCTAATAGTCTATAAAAATGTAACCATACATATTGCAAATAAATTCCATATTACAGGTGGGAAAAAAAAAACAGAAATCAAAATCATCACAATACGACAGAGTTTTAGGGCCACTGTTAAAATTGAGAAGAAAGTCACAATATACAGCAAAAGCATCTTAATATTTGATCTTGTGAGTATATTATTGTAATATTTTGAGAGTTATAATAAAGGGCACAGATCAGAACAGCGTTGTGTTAAAATGAGGGACGTTGAGGATTCGGTGAAATTTGTATTTTTTGTGGCGTTTCAGCACCAGCACTGTTATTAGTATTGTGACTTCTTTTTTCTTACCATATATTATGATTTTTTCCCCTTGAAATCTTGTACTGTAACTTTTTAAACAGTGGCCCTACACCGGTGCTTGCTGAAGGTAGCTCACACAGACACTTACTGTGAGTTAGTTACTGTGAGTTAGTTACTGTGAGTTAGTTACTGTGAGTTACTGTGAGTTAGTTACTGTGAGTTAGTTACTGTGAGTTACTGTGAGTTAGTTACTGTGAGTTAGTTACTGTGAGTTACTGTGAGTTAGTTACTGTGAGTGACTGTGAGTTAATTACTGTGAGTTAGTTACTGTGAGTTAGTTACTGTGAGTTAGTTACTGTGAGTTACTGTGAGTTAGTTACTGTGAGTTACTGTGAGTTACTGTGAGTTAATTACTGTGAGTTAGTTACTGTGAGTTAGTTACTGTCAGTTACTGTGAGTTAGTTACTGTGAGTTAGTTACTGTGAGTTACTGTGAGTTAGTTACTGTGAGTTACTGTGAGTTAGTTACTGTGAGTTACTGTGAGTTAGTTACTGTGAGTTAGTTACTGTGAGTTAGTTACTGTGAGTTAGTTACTGTGAGTTACTGTGAGTTAATTACTGTGAGTTAGTTACTGTGAGTTACTGTGAGTTACTGTGAGTTAGTTACTGTGAGTTACTGTGAGTTAGTTACTGTGAGTTACTGTGAGTTAGTTACTGTGAGTTAGTTACTGTGAGTTAGTTACTGTGAGTTACTGTGAGTTAATTACTGTGAGTTAGTTACTGTGAGTTACTGTGAGTTAGTTACTGTGAGTTACTGTGAGTTAGTTACTGTGAGTTAGTTACTGTGAGTTACTGTGAGTTAGTTACTGTGAGTGACTGTGAGTTAATTACTGTGAGTTAGTTACTGTGAGTTAGTTACTGTGAGTTAGTTACTGTGAGTTACTGTGAGTTAGTTACTGTGAGTTACTGTGAGTTACTGTGAGTTAATTACTGTGAGTTACTGTGAGTTAATTACTGTGAGTTAGTTACTGTGAGTTAGTTACTGTCAGTTACTGTGAGTTAGTTACTGTGAGTTAGTTACTGTCAGTTACTGTGAGTTAGTTACTGTGAGTTAGTTACTGTGAGTTACTGTGAGTTAGTTACTGTGAGTTACTGTGAGTTACTGTGAGTTAATTACTGTGAGTTACTGTGAGTTAATTACTGTGAGTTAGTTACTGTGAGTTAGTTACTGTCAGTTACTGTGAGTTAGTTACTGTGAGTTAATTACTGTGAGTTACTGTGAGTTAGTTACTGTGAGTTAGTTACTGTGAGTTACTGTGAGTTAGTTACTGTGAGTTACTGTGAGTTAGTTACTGTGAGTTAGTTACTGTGAGTTACTGTGAGTTAGTTACTGTGAGTTACTGTGAGTTAGTTACTGTGAGTTACTGTGAGTTAGTTACTGTGAGTTAGTTACTGTGAGTTAGTTACTGTGAGTTAGTTACTGTGAGTTACTGTGAGTTAATTACTGTGAGTTAGTTACTGTGAGTTACTGTGAGTTACTGTGAGTTAGTTACTGTGAGTTACTGTGAGTTAGTTACTGTGAGTTACTGTGAGTTAGTTACTGTGAGTTAGTTACTGTGAGTTAGTTACTGTGAGTTAGTTACTGTGAGTTACTGTGAGTTAATTACTGTGAGTTAGTTACTGTGAGTTAGTTACTGTGAGTTACTGTGAGTTAGTTACTGTGAGTTACTGTGAGTTAGTTACTGTGAGTTACTGTGAGTTAGTTACTGTGAGTTAGTTACTGTGAGTTAGTTACTGTGAGTTAGTTACTGTGAGTTACTGTGAGTTAATTACTGTGAGTTAGTTACTGTGAGTTACTGTGAGTTACTGTGAGTTAGTTACTGTGAGTTACTGTGAGTTAGTTACTGTGAGTTACTGTGAGTTAGTTACTGTGAGTTAGTTACTGTGAGTTAGTTACTGTGAGTTACTGTGAGTTAATTACTGTGAGTTAGTTACTGTGAGTTACTGTGAGTTAGTTACTGTGAGTTACTGTGAGTTAGTTACTGTGAGTTACTGTGAGTTAGTTACTGTGAGTTAGTTACTGTGAGTTAGTTACTGTGAGTTACTGTGAGTTACTGTGTTAGTTACTGTGAGTTACTGTGAGTTAGTTACTGTGAGTTACTGTGAGTTAGTTACTGTGAGTTAGTTACTGTGAGTTAGTTACTGTGAGTTACTGTGAGTTAGTTACTGTGAGTTAGTTACTGTGAGTTACTGTGAGTTAGTTACTGTGAGTTAGTTACTGTGCACTAACTCGTGTTAGGGTGTGATTTCAGAGTTTTAGTAGATTTCCTTGCTGAGAGAGAGCAGCTGCTGTTACACACACACACACACACACACACACACAGAGTCCATCTCCTCCATTCACCTTTTGTTCGCTGTGTCTCTCGTCATTAGCTGATCTCTCTCACTCCCCTCGCCCCCCCTCGCCCCCCCTTGATGCCCCCATTGATGCCCCCCTTCCCCACCCCCACCCCGCTGGGTCCCGCGCTCCCACCCCGGACGTCATGTGATTCCCATAATCCTCTCTGATATCTCAAACACTGTTCCTTTAAATTCGTTCACTCTGATTTAATAAAACACTAATAAAAAATCTTACTCCTGAGGTTTTTATATAATTCAGTATTTCTATTTCCATTTTTTTTGTAAAATTCTTTGAATTGTTTTATTTTTTTGTTTGTTTATTTTTTAAATTTTATTTTATTTTAGTCTGTATTTTTGTACTTATATTTTCTGTATCTTTTTTACTTCATCATTTATTTTATCCTTGGTCTTTTACTTCATTACTTTTAATCTTTTAATTTGTATGACTTGTTTGTACAGCACTTGTACAGCACCACATGTATGAAAAGTTCTCTTTATATAAAGTTTATTATTATTTATTGGTGTTATTATTAAACATTAATGATGAGGTAATAACACATGGAAGAGTAAGAATGGAAAAAATAAAAAAATAATGTATAAAAGAATATATATTTATATGTCTTCCAAAAAGGTGTAAAATATTTTCTGTTTGTTTTTTTTACATTTTTGAATAAAAATACAAATACAATAAAAATAAATTTTAAGAAAATAGTTTGGAATTGTGAATTTATTTTCAGTTGTCACAGGGAATGGTTTATTTATTTATTTATTTATTTATCTATTTATTGTAAAACAACAATGAATGAATGAATGAATGAATGACTATCAACTGAAATAAAATCCCAAATTTTTAGCCTTTTTTTTTTTTAATGTTTTTACTCTTAAATGTTTTAATTAAATAATTAATTACCCATGTTCATAAATTTAATCTATAATGATTAAATACTTTCAGATTAAATTTACAGATTGCTATTTGTTTGTTTGTTTGTTTGTGTGTTTCTTTGTTTGTCTGTTTGTTTGTTGCACTCCCTAAAGAAACAGAAGGCCAGTTGACTGCATCATCAAAAATGGCCAATCATGTTGCAGTATACAAATACAAACCATGCAGTGAAGGCGGAGCATGAAGGTGGGGGAGTTTAATTTAATAATAATTAGCATATTAGTAGGATTTGGGTAAAGTGGAAACTGTGTGTAACAAATGTTATATTCACTGTGTTTATGTAGTACTATAAACAAATTCATAAACATATTTATTTAAAATGAAAGCTAAAAGAGCTGGATAGACGTGAACCTGACTGAAGTTTATTGTAATGTATGCTGATGAATTGTATCTCGTTATGAGTTTAACTAACAGTTCGTATGAGCGTAAGCATGTGAAAGTGATGGGTTGTGTATTAAATGTGTGTGCACTCAGATAAATGCTTAAATCTGCTATTGTTTCTGTGAAGGCTCTCAGACAATAGGCGAGTGAAAGCCCCCTCTCTGAGGCTCAGAGCTTTTTATTTTTTTCACTTGGGGTCAGTGGAGTCGCTCTCATTGTCCCGGCTGCATTGTGGCAGTGAGAGACAGCCGAGCTCGACACACTGAGGCTCTTTATTCTCATCCACACGAGCTGCAAACTCTCTTCTTCATGCATTCTTCAGCTCCAGGTCCTGTGTGGGAGAAACTCCAAGACATCTGGAGATTAATAAAGCTGTTTTACATCACAGCGCTGCTGAATACTGCGTTCTGATTGGTCAGAAGGTGTTGATTCATTTTCTATAACAGCAGCTCTGACACATTTATACTGATGCATTTCTTCTTATATGTATATATTATTTTCTTTAAAACTAGCAAGCTTTAAAATATTTTTTAACTGAAGCATTAGAAAAAAAATACAGGATAAATACATAGCTAAAAACACGAGCACTGCTTTCACTGCAGATATAATAAAGTATAAAGTATAAAGTATACAATACAGTCTCTCCTAACAAAAATATAATCAAGTGTCTTGTGTCTGAAAACAAAACCAAACCCATTTCCAATATTTTTGGATCCTGGATATCTGATCAGTGAAAAAAAAAAGTAAAATCTCTGTTTATTTAACATTTATGGAAGGAGTCTCCAGTGTCAGCACTTTGTAACAGTCAGAGGAGTTTATACCTCGTTGTGGTTTCTGTGTAACGTGACAAGCTGAGTTTTTTGTCTTAGAGAGAAAAAAAGAGGCTGGTGAGGGAACGGCTGTTTATAGCTGCTATAATGTATGTGACAACTTGTTTCATGGACATTCCACAATGTTAAATGTAACTCTAAATGGATAAAAAGTATGACTTCTTTCTTTAATAAATACAAAAAAAAATTATTAAACTACTGTGCTAAAGGAAACTAATTAATGCTGGAATGCAGTGTTACCAGACCAACAACTAACCAGCCAATCAACAACCAACAAATCAACCAACAACCAACCAAACAACCAAACAAACAAACAACAACCAGCAAACCAAACAACAACCAACCAACCAAACAAACAACAACCAACAAACCAAACAACAACCAACAAACCAACCAACCAACAACCAACCAAACAACCAACAACCAAACAACAACCAACAAACCAACCAACCAACAACCAACCAACCAACCAAACAAACAAACAAACAAACAAACAAACAAACAATCAACAACCATTCAACAACCAACAATCAACAACCAACCAACCAACCAAACAAACAACCAATCAACAACCAACAATCAACAACCAACCAATAAACAAACAAATAACCAAACAAACAAACAAACACACACATACACAAACAGTGGTCCATCTTCATGTGGCCCAGTGGCCTAATGGATAAGGCATCAGCCTCCGGAGCTGGGGATTGTGGGTTCAAGTCCCATCTGGGTCGCTCATCTCTACTACTATTAACCAGTTCTGTTTATATTAAAAAAAAAAGGCTCTGTCTAGCTCTCTAAGGTGTTCCTCTGAGAGAACCCTTCAAGGTTCTGTGTAAATCCCTCCAGCAGAGCTCTTCTCTTTCACAGAAGATCTGAAGTAAGATGACAAATGCTAACAACTGTCTCGAATGATTCCTCAGAACAATCTCATGGCACGTGTGGTCCGACGTTTCTTCAGTTCCCCGCTCACAACTCACAGCTAGTTCCTACCTGTAGTTAGCTCTTAGACTCAAAAAATGGAAGAAAAACTTATAACCGTATACGACCTCGCGTTAAACGTGGATAGAGACGTTACAGAGAACAATAAAGCGTGGAAGGAAGTAGCAGAGATCGCTAGTGCCTCTGGAGAGTGTTTCTAGCTAGTCAGTTAGCTTCCACTGCTAATATGCTAATAGCTAATATGAAGCCAAGCACATCACATGTAAATCAAACAACCAATTTTCACACGGATCAGTGTGTTATTTAAGAAGAAATACAGATATATAAGTATATGGTGGCAGTTAGTTAGCTCATGCTGCTAATCTGCTAACAAAGCTAATACAAAGACTGTACATCATGTGTGGGTTCCAGCAGCAGCACCGCGCTCAGGGGGAGAGTGTATGTGAGGATTTATTTTCAGCTCGTGCTCCTGGTCCTGACACACACCTCTAACCTCAACCAGACGTCCAGTGAAAAAAAAAAACACACTTTTATTGCTCCTGCTATTTGTGTCTGTATTTGTATCAGTTTCGACCACATTATTGATTCATTCTGCATAATGCATTCATATTCAGTTACATGCCCAGTGTGTGTGTGTGTGTGCGCGCATGTGTGTGTGTTTGTGTGTGTGAAAGTGGTCATTGTCAGCAGAAATTTAGCTCAACAGGTCAAACGGCACACACAGAAGCCGTCCTGTGTGACTGAGTGTATTTGGGTTAAAGGTGAACATTTCAGTTTTGGACAAACGTTCACTTTAATAATGTTTATATGATGTCATGATTAAATTTATTGAATGAAATGTTTTCAGAGGCCTGTGTCTCATCCAGCAGTGGTGTATTAACAGTGTGTGTGTGTGTGTGTGTGTGTGTGTGTGTGTGCATATTATATAACATCCTACTACACAGTCAATAGGAGTCTCACTGCACTCACACTCTACTATAAACCCCATCAGTGAAGTACTGACGTGATAAAGTACTCTTAGATAAAGACCAGCTTCATTTATTCAAAAATAAGGTTAAAATAAATAAATAAATAAATAAATAAATAATGATCCCAAATGTATTTCTTTTTTCTTTGTATTGTGAATTTTTTTTTAAAAAATAGCTTAATTTCTAACTTTAAATAAACAAACAAACAAATAAATGTCAAATGAAAAATATAATCCCAAATATATTTGCTATTTTTTTCTTTTATTGTATTCGTATTATGAAATTTGAAAAATTTGTTTTATTTTAAACAAACAAAAAATTGTCAAAAACATTAAAATACCAAATTTATTTTCTGAAGTTTTCAAATAATTTTATGTAAATAAATCTACAAACAAGCAAACAAACAAACAAACAAACAAATAAATAAATAAATAAATAATAGAGAAAATCCCTGTTTTCCCTTTTATTTGTATTTGTTTACTGAAATTAAATTAAAATGAACAAACAAACAAATTAATTAATTAATTAATTAATTAAATTTTAATTTAGTTTAAATTTCCCATCCATAAATAAAAGTAAAATGCACTGGAGGATTTTTGTGAAATTATTTGTGATGCTGCTGCTGATTAATAATAATAATAATAATACTAATAATAATAATAATAATTCTTATTATTATTATTTATTTGACACATCTGCATTAAATTCTATAAACATCTATGAATATATAACAGAAAATCTGTGATAATACAAGTAGAAAATTACATTTAAAAGTCATTGTTTTATAATTTCCCAAATAAATTATTGCAAAATATATGTAATATGTAACATTATTTATTTATTATTTACTTATTTATTTATCAGACAGACAGACAGATAGATAGATAGATAGATAGATAGATAGATAGATAGATAGATCACTTTATTCATCCCAGAGGGAAATTTCACTTATAGAAGGAACATAAATAGTATACTAAAAGTAATTTAATATTCTAAATGAAACAAAATAAGAATATGTATATATATATATATGTATATATGTATAGAGAGAGAGAGAGAGAGAGCCGAGCTGAACGAGTCTTCTCCTCTCTACAGCCGAGCTGAACGAATCTTCTCCTCTCTACAGCCGAGCTGAACGAATCTTCTCCTCTCTACAGCCGAGCTGAATGAATCTTCTCCTCTCTACAGCCGAGCTGAACGAGTCTTCTCCTCTCTACAGCTGAGCTGAACGAATCTTCTCCTCTCTACAGCCGAGCTGAACGAATCTTCTCCTCTCTACGGCCGAGCTGAACGAGTCTTCTCCTCTCTACGGCCGAGCTGAACGAGTCTTCTCCTCTCTACAGCTGAGCTGAACGAATCTTCTCCTCTCTACAGCCCAGCTGAACGAATCTTCATGAGGATGCTGTTTCTTGTCCTGTGAGTTTATCGAGTGTCCTCTTTTCTAACCTCAAGACCATCCAGAGAGCAGCCCAGGACCGAGCCAGCCTTCCTGATCCGTTTGCTGAGCTCTGATGTCGTCTCCCCGGCATACTGCTGCACAGAACACTGCACTGGCCACCACAGACTGGGAGAAGATCTCTAACATCTTGCTGCAAACATTAAAGGACCTGAGCTTCCTCAGAACGAAGAGTCTGCTAGCTCAACGTCCTGACCCATGAAGGTAATGGTGCTGGTTGTGGTTCTCTTCCTCCTGTAGTCCATCACCATCTCCTTGGAGGAGCAGATGTTTCTTCTCACACCGAAGTTCTCCTCTTCCTGTCCATCCCTGATGCACCTGAGCTCCACAGAGTCGTCAGAAAATTTCTGAAGGTGGCAGAGATCCGAGCTGAAAGTCTGCAGTGTACAGGGTGAAGAACATGAAGTAATGTAAATCTAATGCTCTTATTTATTATTATTATTATTATTATTATTATTATTATTATTATGTTGCTGTTTCATACAGAGGAACACTTCACAGGACTGTTCTAGCTAATCGAACAGGTTGATTGACCACGCCTCTGCCAGGACGCACCTGATTGGCTGAAACAGGAGCAGCAACAGGAAATGAATTGTGATTGCGTTAGAGGGCGCTGTTTGTCTCCGTACCGGGGAGGCATGAGCGCATTTTGTGTGTGTGTGTGTGTGTGTGTGTGTGTGTGTGTGTGTGTGTGTGTGCGCGTGCGCGCGCGCGCGGACACTCCGGGAGCGCACAGATCAGAGCTCAGCCCCATCCAGCCCTGCTCTCTCTGCTTCTCTTTTTCTTCCACACTGGAACAAGTGTCCGCGGCTTTTGTGCGGGATTCACGGACTCACGGTGCGGGGAGGATGCACGCACGCACGCACGCGCTCACGCACGCCCGCGCGCGCCTTAACGGAATAACACGATCACTGTAACCTTCTCCAGATTTCATTGGATTTGAGGCGATGACGGATTCATTTTGCGCGCACTTCATATTGTCGGAGTACAAATAAAACAAAACGTGTGTGTGTGTGAGAGAGTGTGTGTGTGTGTGTGTACGTGTACGCGCGTGTGGGAAAGTGGATCATGCGCTTCACTCCGGCGTCTGTGTGGTTCTGCGCGTTTTCTAACAGGTAGGACAGAGAACATGAAGAACATGTAGAACATGAAGAACATGTAGAACATGAAGAACATGAAGAACATAACATCTGCTTCATTTCATTTCTGTCATTTCTTTATGAGCAGTGAATGTATGGAATGATGAATATCAGTATCTGTGTGCTGGTGTATATGGAGGATGTTATGAGGATCTGTGTGTAAACATCACACACACACACACACACATACACACACACACACACGCGCGAAACACGCACACACTCACGCACGCACACGGACGCACGCGCGGGTTACGGGTTTTAGTGACATCACGATCATTATAATGACAGCATGCTGTAAAGTATTTGCTTTGATGCGTTTAATGTTTGAGGAGAGAGAAGACACGTCTCCATGCTCAGTAGAATTCAGACTGATCAGTCTGCAGCTCACGTGCCACAGCCTGCATGCATTAGGGATGCGCCGATACACCGATCTCACCGTTATCTCGATGCGATACCGATATCACGATCATCTCATTATTATTCTGGAAATTCTCCAGACTCTCTGCATGCTCTGACACCAGTGTGGTGACCATCTGTGTCCTGAGTGAAATCCAAATCTGTCTCGCATGATCACAGTGTAACATATCGCTCGGATACGGCTCGGATACGGCTCGGATAAGGCTCGGATACGGCTCGGATACGGCTCGGATACGGCTCAGTGGATCAGATTTTAAATATCTATACTCAGATCTCTACTCTTTACACGTTCTTTAAGGCATCCTTGGATACCGAGGTGTTCTTAGCTTTCTAAAATAAGGTTCTACTTCACACCCTTTCAGAGGGAAACCCTCTGTTCCAGGGTTCTACATGGGAACTTGAGGGTTCCTCTGAAGTACAAGCCAGAAGGGTTCTACATGTTCTATAGACTTCACTTCAGTATCAGCTCTGATCGCAAAATAAAGTGCTGTAGAGAGACAGGCTGAGAGATAGACAGGTGGATAGACTGAATGATGGATTGCTCGACAGACAGGTGGAGAGACAGGTAGACCGATAGATAGAATGATAGACAGACAGGGAGATAGATGGACAGATAGACATACTGACAGACAGATAGAAGAGAGAGAAAGATTGACAGAGAGATAGACTTACAGATACCCAGACTGATAGATGGACAAACTGGACTGATCGTACAAACAGACAGACAGACAGACAGACAGACAGACGGACGGACAGATGGATGGATGGACAGACGGACATTTTGAAATAAAAAAAATAAGGAGTCTGTGAGATTCTTTGGTTCATCTCTCTGGGAAATCCCCTGAATGTTTTCTGTAAAACTCGACAGCAGTGTTTTCCTCTCAGAGAAGCTTGCATGTAGAACCATTTACTGACACAGAGAACCCTTAACTAGCCAAAGAACCTTTAAAGAACCCTTAAAGTAAACCTGAACTGTAAAATGTTTCAGGCCATTGTACACTGTTAGAAAGAAGGTCTGATCTAGAACCCTTACGGGTTTCTTCAGCAGTCCCTCTGGGCTGAGCCTTAAAGGTTCTGTGTAGAACCCCCCACAAGGCACTTCCACGTATGAGTAGAGCCTTTAAGAACCTTTAAGATCGCAGTTCACAGGGTGTGAATCTTTTCTGAATGGTGTAAACTTCTGAGCCGCAGTGACAGTTCCGTTCAGTCCTGGTGTTTAGAATAATTCCACACGGTACAGAGGATTAGACGTGCGGTTCTGCGTCGTGTCTGTCTGAAGTAAGGTTCCACATGTCTCTTTCCTCCTCCTGAATGAAGTGAAGAGGGAGTGAGCGCTGGTATTAATGGTGTTATTGTATAGTTGTGTATACAGAGGGATATAACGTTGTGTTCACGTTTAAACCTTTGACTCTGACTTGTAATATTTCATCGTCTTCACATCTCCAGCTGTTTTCCTTTTTCCTAACAAGCGCTCTCTTCACACTGTGTCCTTATTCGCACTGACGGAATCTAACGGTTCTCCGGCACAGCCTGACTTTGTCCTTCTTTTTTAATTCTCTATAGATCTGAGCGCTCAGTGAACATGAAAAGAGCAGACGGTGTGGATTAGACCTTTATTATTCCCCGGCTTTTTTTTTTTTTTTTTTTTGGACGTCCTCCCTCTCCTTTCTCTCTCCATGTGGGATGTAACGGAGCTTCTCCTTGGTGGTTTGGAATGAAATGATGGCGACGCGTCGGGGTGATGACGGGGAACGTGCAGCCGCATCGCCAGCGTGTGAGGTAAGACATGAACATCACATGTGAATATTTGAGATTCGATGTTACTCAAACTCAGTATATACTGACTATACACACGTGTGTGCTAGAAGTACTCTGTGTGTGTGTGTGTATGTGGCAAATACACAAGAGCACTGTGTCTGTATCACATTTTGTACTGAAATGGACTTTGTTGGGAGTGAAGCATGGTGGTGGTAGTATCATGTCGAAAGCTACCCTTGACCCCTTGGTTAGTTTTCTAACTAATCCCCTCTTTACCTGCTCACTAAGGAGGATGGTCTCCTTTAGATAGAGGCGTGGTGTGAACCCAGGTGGAACTCGAACCCTCAACTCTCGGCTCCTGAGGTCGCCAGGATGCTGATTATATCTTTGAAGCCGGGATTTTAAAGTTTACGAGGTGTAGTGCCCTTGTGTACTCGCCAGACAGATTAGTTATAGAACACAAGTGCACTAGAACTGTAAACTTTAAAACCCCTGACTTCACTTGTGTTCTAGTTACACACACTAGTTTTAGTGAACTTGTAATCCGTCTAGACACACATCTAGCATGTTCTAGCATATGTTGTCTACACACACCATTTCTAGTGCACTTGGTTTCACTCACTGGTTCGAGTGCACTTGCATTCTAGCTACACAAAAATTAGCATTAGGGCACTTGTCAATCTTCTAGCAAGTTCATGTGCGCTTCTATTTTAGCTACACACACCATTTCTAGTGTACTTGTTTTCCAGCTTCACGCATTACTAGTGCAGTAATTTACTTGCTAAACACTAGTTCTAGTGCACTTGTTTACGACCTACACACATTGGTTTGTTGGCTGCACACTACTCCTAGTGCACTTGATGTAATAAAGTGAGACAGTGTTTTGGAGATCGTCTGTGTGTGGTGTAATTGTGTTTGTTTGTCTCAGAGCTGCCAAAGTTGGCAGTGTGGATTTGGGACGAGGCCATGTGCAGTGTCTGTAACTGCACCACTGAAGTGTGTGTGACAGTGTTTACTCTAACGCACTGTGCTTTTCCAAAACCGCACGGTGTGTGTGACGCGGGTGGGTACAGTGTGTAAAACAGCCGTCTGCATCTCATAAAGTCCTGAGTTTTGTTACGGAGTGAGAAGAACATGCACACACACACACATACACACACACACGTGACGTGGATGCTGCAGGAGGAACTTCGAGCCTGGTGTGTTAATCAGTTATGATGATCATGAGGTCACCTGAGGTCATCCTTCGTGTGTGTATGGGAAGTTAAAGTGTAACTCTGATTCTCAGCCGGGGTCCTAAACACACACACTTACAATATGTTTTGACTTTTTTTTTATTTTTCCAGTTTGTTTTTGTGTGTTTTGTGTGTTTTGTGTGTTCTGAAGGCCATGGTGTGAATTTTTCTATTTTTTCCCCGTGGTTGAAAAGTTGATTTGTGGAGTTTAGGGGTTTAGTGATCATATCAGTATGATCTAATATTGCGATATATTATATTACTGTACATTTGTTGAGGGTCTCATTATCATAATACATCCCTACAATGTGTATGTGTGTATGTGTCGAAGACTGAGCTAAATAAATGATTAAAGAAATTAAAGAAATGATTTAATAACAGATTCAGTACAAACTTGTAACATCAAATCAGCTGATTTGAAATTGTTATAAAACAAAAAAAGTGTAAAAACAAACAGAAATGTTATTGTACCACCATATAAAATTGAAGAAAAGAATAGAATAGAATAGAATAGAATAAAATGTAACATGAAGTCACATGACTTAATAGTATACTATAAAAAGATATTGTGATATCTGTGATCATGATGTCCAACTCCATCATGTGGTAAATCTGTAGTAAATTAGATAGTTTCTTCCAAGTAGAACCCATTTTTAGAAGCAAAGTACCCTTAATTATCCAAAGAACCCTTAAAGAATCCTTAAAGAACCCTTAAAGAACCCTTAAAGAACCCTTAAAGAAAGCTTAAAGAAAACTTAAAGAATGCTTGAGGAATTATTTTTCTCTAAGAGTGTGTGTATTAACTGGGTAAGCGTGTGGTACAAACTCCGTATAGAATAGCTCATTATTCTAGAGGAACCTGTCGGGGGTTTAACATTAACCTACATGAAAAAGGGTTCTTGAATGGATTGCTGGATGATTGAGGGTTCTTAATGTCATAAATCAGGTTTCTTCTTCCATACATATTCACCGCTCTTGAACTGTTCCACATTTGGTAGTGTTACAATCTGGAACTGAAAGGGACTTCATTTGACATGAAGCATGCTGGTGGTAGCATCAGGGTTCGCCGCCCTAATCAGGATTATATGTCATGAATCAACCCAGAGTACTCTGTAATATTGTGGTGGGGAAAAAAAAATCAGTATAGTTTGTAGAATTAAATTAAATAAAAAATGTAAAGTTTGTTTTGCATAAGTATTCCCCTCCCCTTGGAGTGAAACCCCAGAAGTCACAGTGGCATTGAATGACGTTTTTTTTTCCTGTGGATGTACAAATAAAAAGATAAAAAATATGTTGTTAGGTGAAAGGGTGAGTGGTTGTTCTACTTGTCCGGCCCTTCGCCACGCCCATGTTGAGAGACGGCAGAGTGTGTATCAGCTGCTTTGTGCTTGGTTAATCCCATATCGAGAGGTTTAATTGCGGAGGCTGATTGCCTTCATGTCAGTGATGAATTCGGTCCGATCGATGCTTCCCTGGAGGCTTGCAGCGCCTGCTTTACGTCAGACCAATCGGGCGGCGGCGGAGGGAGGGGTAGACGGGGGGTAGACGGGGGTTAGACAGGGGCAGACGTCCCATCGCTCCATCCATCTGCCGCGCTGAAGTCTGTAGGGACTCGACGCTTCAGGGAGAACGATAAGGAGGAGAAAATGTGCTGAGAGTGGGATCGGAGTCGGAGGATCCGTGATGCTGCTCTTTGTTAGTGTGTGGCTGTGAGATGTGGGGGGGCAGGGATTAGGGCGGGTCCATGTACAGTAGTGCCAGTGCGAATGTTTTGGTACCTCACTATTCAATTCAATTCCAAACACAGGAAATTACAATGCAGACTGCAAACACATTTGATTGCTTTTTGATTATTTTTTTTGTCTATTTTGACAACTGATTATAATTTACATAAACATGAGACTTAATTTAGTTCAGTTTAATTCAATTCAGTTCAGAGACCTTTACTGGCATGACCATTATAGTACTGAAAAAGCATTGAAATGGCAAATATTTTTTTTTTAAAATAAAAATAGCAATAACAAAGAAAAAGCAAAATACAAATGCACATAAAACACTTGATTCTCTCTATAATGTTATATTTCATAAAAAAAAAAAAAATTCATCCAGGAGTTTAAATCTGCTTCACATGGTCAGTTTTCAGTCTTTCAGGCTTTCAGTCCGTTCTTTACTTTGCACTGTACACTCTAGAACCATAAACTGTTCTCTGGCTTGTCCCTCTGGAGAACACTTAAAAGATCTTTGTAGAAACCAACTACTATAACAAGACAGATAGATAGATAGATAGATCACTGTTAATCTCAGAGGGAAATTCACAGCAAAAAGGCTCCTCATCAGATTACAAAAGGAATCCATTCAGAAAGTTTAGAGTCCTCAGCTTTCAAAAAGAGCCTTAGAGAAAGCCTTTATGTACGGGTACGTGCACTTTCACGGAACAAAAATACTAAATTAAGACCATTAAAGGGTTCTCTTCTCCACGTGGAACCCTGCATCTGGGGAAAGTTTCCTGTTTCGAAGAGACTTCCAGGAAGCTAAGAGCCTTTACCTGAGTAAGACAAGGAAGAAGTTTTTATACATATATAAAATGTAATTTATCCATTTCATGCATTAATACAGAATCATTCATGAAATAAATGTGATGCATGTACAATGTACTGTACGTCATCATCCTAAAGTTTCAGTCAGTGATGAATAATAAGTACAACTTTACATCTTATATTTCCAAATAAAGATTCAAGAGAAACTAATGCGATAATAATGTGAAATAAACACACACACACACACACACACACACACACACACACGCGTACACAGAGGAGTGTATGAACAGAGTCGGTATCAGGTGTTAGTCATTAAGGAGTGTCTGTGTTACTGCAGGAATGAAATATGATGCGTCACAACAATAAAAATAAAATGTGTGAACCAACAGATTCAGAAGGATTACTCATACAGATCAGCAGTATCCTCACTGCATTATAATAAACACCTACTGAGGGAAATGCAGCAGAAGTGCAGGAGCTGAGGAAATAAAAACAGTGCTTGCTTATTGATTCGGACATTACTGCTGTCATTCTCTACTCCAGTCCTGATGACACAGACCTCTCAGATCAGATCAGATCAGATCAGTTAGATTAGATGAGCTCATCTTGAATTCAGTTCACTTCAGTTTAATTCAGTTTGATTCACTTTAATGAGCTTTATTGGTATCACAGTTACATTATTGCTAAATCATTGTAACAACATTTTTTACTTTAAACCCATGATAAAAATAGCAGTGAGAAAAACAAATACACAAATCTTTCTATCTGTCTTTCTCTCTCTCTCTCTCTCTCTCTCTCTCTCTCTCTTTCGGATTCAAGTAGCTTTATTGGCATGGTAAAAGGCTTTACATTGCCAAAGCAGACTTTTGGAAACATGTCAGAACAATAACTACAGAAATAAATAGATAGAAACAAATGTACATACATTCAATAATACATTCAGAGAGAAGCACTAGTGATGAAACTCTCTCTCTCTCTCTCTCTCGCTCTCTCTCTTGGACTGTCAGAGCACTCAGTAGGTGTGGAGGGTAATTAAAGCCCAGCTGCTCCTGGTCATTAAGAGAAACCCCCTACAACCATCGAACACACACACACACACACACACACACACACCAGCTGAGGCACGTTGATCAGGCTTTGCTTTCTCTTTCAATGTCAGATGGTCCATTCCTATAACAGCACATCACTAAGTGGTTTATTCCTCTTATACCAAAGCAATTTGCCAAAAATTACAATTTCTTTATGTATTAAAGAATGACATATCATACTTTTTGATCTGTTTATCGGTACATTTAATGTTTCCATGGAGCAACTTACTTAGTTCCTGTTGTCACTTACAGCAGTTGTAGCATTATAGCAGCTATAAACAGTCATTTCCTCAATAGTCTCTCTTTATTCTCTCTCTTTTCTCTTTCTCTCTCTTCTCTGCATCTTCAAATGCAGCTTGTCATGTTACTGAGAAACGGCAAAGACGCGTAAACTCATCTGACTGTTACAGAGTGCTGACACTGGAGACTCCTTCCATAAATGTTAAATAAACATCTCCTTCACCATATCAATGATTACAAGTTTTTGAATTGTTTACGTGGAGCGTGCGCTGTACGAGTCCCTGTGAATGAGCGGTTACTATAGTAACGATAAGGTATGAGAAGGGGCGCATTAATATAACCCTGTGATTTGTTACTGAGCCTCTTGCCTTTCCGTTGTCCCCTGTTTCAGCAGCTCTATATTTAAACTCTCCTTGTGCTCAGGTTTGCGAGTGAGTTGTTTGCAGATCTGCTCCTGTATTTATCCAGCATCTCTCCGTACGAGTGCAAGGAGCAGAATTCTTTTCAACGAGGCATGAAGGCCAAAAACTGATCCTGTTATGCTGGAAAATTGGATGTGTGCAACCACAGGCCCATGTGTTCAGCAGAGAGAAACATATTTTCATACCAGTCCTGATTTGAGGCGGGGTGGAGACGCACGAGATGCTCAGCTTCAATGTTTTTCATCCAGCGCACAATGAATCGAATCATATCTCCTCTCTGAACTTAATAACGCCGAGAATCAGCGCTGCATTAAATATGATATGAGATATGTGAGGACGTAACTCTCAGGGAATTCAGTATAAAATATTTGAAATGTCAATTTCATATGAAGTTGAGTGCTCTGTTAAACATCCATCAAAGTTTGAGTAAAAAAAAAGATAGGAGTGTGATAAAACACTGCTCATGTAATGAACATGCTAATCAGAAGAGGATGGGGGGAGTGGCCTAATATTCTAATGAGATGTTTGATTGACAGGCTTCTGAGACTCTGCAATGCAATAAAACAGAACAGCACAGAATTAGGAATCAGCCTCTGTGGAGTTATAGGGTTACGTAACAGCTACGCTTGCGTTCAGACATTAGGTTAGACTAGCCTTCATATGCTACGTTAGATTTTAGCCGCTAGGTCAGATTAGCTTTCACACTTTAGGTTAACTTTCACTTGCAACGTTAGCTTTTTCTCACTAAGTTAGCTTTTGCTCAATAATGTTCTTTTTACTTTCACATTAGAAAAGGCTAATCATACAGAAACACAGCTTTTGTAAAAAGTCTTGTGATTGGTGAGGGTAGTGCTTACACAAGCATTAGCCCCACCCATTTAACTTGACAGATGTTATTCGTACTGACAAACTTCATCAGCAACCAGCTAAGGTTTTATCTAAATTCCCTACAATAACACAACAACAGTACACTACTAATACTGGAAATAAAGTCAAAATATTTGAAAACCAACTCTTGTCTAATTCTTCACAGAACAGATGGCAGGATGTGACCTCTATCTGACCTCTATCTGACCTTGAATGACCTACTGTCACCTAAACGACTCAATTTTAAAGCAATTCCTCACTGTGTAAATGCTAATCAGTTCACAATGCTACACTAGATCTTGCTAGCATTTATTCAGTGTTAGTGTGTAATTCTGTTATTGCGCTTGTGTGTGTGTGTGTGTGTGTGTGTGTTCTGTAAAGGGAAACTCGTATTCCATCCTCGTGTGGAATTCCTGCCACTTGAAGGTCACTTATTCATAGTTGCCAAGAAACAGAGTAGTGGCATGTGCTCTGTTATCTAGTACACCGCGCCTCTGCTTAAGCTTCTTCCTCTGTGTGTGTGTGTGTGTGTGTGTGTGTGTGTGTGCGTGTGTGTGTGCGGTCACATTTCTACCAGAAGTCCAAAAATTGTCTTGTTTTTCCATGGACTTGTGCGTTGTGCCACCGGAAAGGAGGAAGCCGCAGCTTCTAGCTCTGCATTTTTGTCTTTTTTTGGTCTGACTGCATTTATTTTTATCTAGCATAGCTGCTAACTCCATTCTTAGCCACTAGCATTGGAGACTGTTAGCTGATTTAGCTGTGATCTTCTGTATGAGCTAACAGCCTCTTGTGATTGGCTCTGATTGACACAGCTGAGCCTCTCGAATCACTAGAGACCCCAAACCTCAGGGGACTTTGACCGAAATTCCCAACTTCCGACCGGGAAGAGCCGTTCCCGTTCACCTGGGAGTTATCAGCTCTGCTATTCAGCGTGGGACTGTTTCGGCTCCTGACAGGAAGTCAAGCTGCTTCCTGTTGGTCTCTGCTCTCTTTATTCTGAATGAGTTTGTGAATGAATGATGGACAGGATGAATGACAGGTATATGATTGGCCTCATCCCTGAGAGATGTAATGAAAAGTTTTAAATCGGGAGGCTAGGATTCTGGGTTGGGGAGAAAATCTCCCGTTCATGTTCGTGAACAGAGGAGCAACAATAAAATTTCTCCAGTTTACTAAATCCTCACACACATGCAAGCACTTTCCAGATAAAATGATAAATAAGTGGTGTACTACAGGCACTAAGAACAACCAACGAGTGCGTGAGGAAACTCAGTGGATAACCCATGAGCAAGCAGTAGAACAACAGAAGTGCTTTTCTGCTTTTTCAGGCTGAAACAGTGGACAGAACAAACACAAATAAAATTTCATAAAGCTGATTCACTGAAGCAGAACTTCCAAATTCTGTGCATTTTGCATCGGAGCTCCACATTTTAACTTCGGATTACTATACAAAACGAGCAGTCTTATTTTTCCTCCGATAAAAATAGCAGATCATATGATTCTGGAAGCCCCGCCCCCTTCCCCTATTTCACATCAGTAATCTCTCATCTCCTTTCGTCTCATTTTACTGCATGAAAGATGCGCTGATGTCGCGTCCCCACTTTCTGTCGTGTTAAATGGAGAATGTTTTGTTCAATAATATGGAATAGCTAGCTAACTTAGCTAACATTAGACGTGTATAGAGTTAACGTCAGTAGTGAATAACACATTTCTGACGGTTCCACAATCAAAACGTGATTAAGTGCAAAAAGAGGCGCCAACATTTTTAATCCCAATTCTATAAATATGCAAATTGTAAATTGCCTCCACAGACATACACTAACACACCCACCACCCCACCCCCTCCCCCCCTCGGTGATGCTGTACAATCCTCATTTGCATATTGGAATCTGATTGGTTGTTATATTTTATGACTCAATAACTGACACAATAATTAAGGATTTAAGCTGTAAATAATACGACATTCATAAAATCCTTTAAATTCATTTACAAAATTTGTCAAAATTTAGAAACACTAACTAAATAAATATATGTAAATGATATAAAGTTTAAAGTAACTTTACATTTGACATTCTTCATTTTTGTTTTATATTATTCATACAGTATATTATACACTCACATACAACACATACACATTTGAGATTGATTTTTCTGGTTGATGTGTGTGTGTGTGTGTGTGTGTGTGTGTGTGATCTGACATGTATCACTGATTCCATTAGACTGAATGCTGGAAGTGGTGAGCTAATCAGATTCAGACTGTACCATTCTGTACCGTATCTTTCTGTTTGCTTAAAGAAGAAAAGAGTCAATGTACCTATTTATCATTTCGCAGTTTTGTTTTCTGTAATCTTCCACCTTTTTCACAACGCTTCAGCACTCCTTGCTGGTGGAGTGTAGTTTAGTATTTGTCCTGTTAGTGTTGCCGTAGTTGCACATTGTGTAGTTTTCGCTACAGTTTTGATCTTTTAGGGTTTGTTTGTAAGTCTGTCGTTACTTAAAATGCGTTATCCAGAAATGTTTAACTTTATAAGAGACTTTTATTTTCAGTGTTAAAACTATTAGTGCCAGTAAACACTAGTGCTATTTCACGACATGATGCAGCAAACTGTCACAACTACCGTACGCAACTTACGCCGTACGTGTCGCATGCAGAGCTCACGCTTCGTAAAATCGAATTCTTTATCAGAGACTGATTTAGTGCCACTGAGACTGAAGACATTCAACAATAAAGTACGTGAGAGAAACATTTGATGAGGAGTGTGAGCGCAGCTATAACGCTCGTCTGAAATCCACCAATCAGAGGACAGCAAACTCAGGAAACAGCTACAGGAATGCTAGTGATGATGGAGATAAACAAAAAAAAAAACCCTTCAACCTCACTATGAAGAGTGTGTGTGTGTTTGATGCGAGCCTGTTTCCTGCTCGAGCTGATGTCTGGATGATTGATGACGTAAACAGAGCGCAGACATTTTGTTTAATCACAGGTCTATCGTTAGAGGATCTTCAGCGTATAATCGGAGATGCAGAACACACGCTATCATACAGTTTTATTGGGATCTCGTACAGTGTGACGAGGAATAATCTTAAAAGTCTGCTGAAATGACGCAGTGTAAAACTAATAAACACTAATCAAATCTGCGTGGTGAAAATTCCAGCTGATGTACACGGAAAATTATTCAGGAACGCTAAAAAGAAACTTATTCCCTGTAGCAGTTCTTTTATTCGGATGATTTCTCACCCGGAAAATTTGTAAACCTCGGAATCACCAGCCAAAGGACAACAAGAATGTTATTAGGACAATCAGTAACACATTTGCCAGGATCTAACGTTACAAAAATAACGTTTCTGCAATGTTCCAAAAACATGATGGAATTCTGGTTTACTCTGCAATGTTCTTATCACAGCAACATTTTTATTTAATGCTTTATTTATATTTTATATAATTTAATTTTGTTTTTACCAAAAATGTTGGAGCAACATCATAGGACGATTATAAATATTATGTAAAAACATTCCTTAAACTGTTTCTAAAACATGGGCGTAAAATTGTAATTAATTAATTTATTTTTATTTATTATATTTATTATTTATTTGAGCAGCAGTGTCATAGGAACGGTTATAAATGTTTTTTTAAACATTCCCTGTTTGGAAAACCTGAAAAAAATTATATTTATACATATTTATTATATATACTGTATATGACATGTAATACATATAGATGTATTTGTCTTTTAATTGTATTTATGTTTTTAATTTTTTTTCAATTTCTTATAAATTTGATTTGCAAATTTGATTTTTTTCATGAATAATTAATGATGGATAAATGAACAAATAAACAAACAAATGAATACATTTTATTTACATATACTTATAATTATGATATTTATAAATATTTATTATTTATATATAAATAAATATTTATAATTTTTTCAACAAATTAAAAAAAATTAAACAAATGTTGGCATTATCACAAATTTCCTATCTAATGTTAAATCTTACATAAATTTTACATTTATATTACAATTTTAAATAAAATATTGTGGTAAAATTCTGGCTGCTTTATAGTCCAGAAATTACAGTAAATTTACATTTTATTAAATTAAATTATGAACATATTTCTTTTTGGCCACATTGTGGCCTACTGTGTGACATCAGGTGGTAGATTTATATAGATATACAGATGTGTGTGTGTGTGTGTGTGTGTGTGTCCTGGTCTTCATGTTCGTTCCATCTTCATTCAGTCTCTTGTGAATTCTCAATTTGTTTTTTTCCACAAATGGAATCTGGATCCAAAAATAACGTGTACATGCTGCTCTGCATGGCATTGCTCCTCTGTGTGTGTGTGTGTGTGTGTGTGTGTGTCCTGAGGCAGTGCACTGAGTTCAGACCTCAGTATTAGCTCACACAGACGGAGAGGACGAGGAGGGGTTTTATTTTAGATTCATTGACACTATACACACCTGACTGTCTTTAATTAACAGGCAGAGCTGATGTGATTCAGTAAAACTGTATGAAATCAGATCATTTGTTTATTCCTGATGTGGCAGTGTGTGTTGTGAAATAGCTTTTAACCTGTTAACGTTACACTATATTGCTATTAAGGGTGTAACACTTTTAATAATGTATTAAAAAAAATGTATCAAATATGATGAAAACTTTGACTCCTCCTCATCTCCTATTCTTATTTCCTGTTTTTTGTCTAAATGGTCGAGCGAGCTTCACGTTGAATTCTCTCTCTCTTTCTCTCTCAGTGAATTTTCATACTTTTAAGAAACAGTGCTGTGATTAGAGTGCATATTTTTTTTTAAATCACATTTATAACAAATTATTCTCTAAAATTTAGTTAATACTATTTTTATTTTCTATATCAGTTGCAGACAAATCATAAATTTATTAGCTAGCTCACAGTCCCATGTTCTGACCCGGAAATCGAACAATAATAATAATAAGGCATGGTGAGCTTGATAGCTAGTTAACGTGCTAGCTCGTGTATGTACCATCATGTAGCGCATCGTATTTGTGTCCGCAAGTTGTTGGTAAACGTTTCGGCTATGAGCTGTGATTATGATTACGCGATGTGTAGCGTTTTTATTTTCTCTCAGTGTTTCAGCGCGAGCTGACTGTGTGTAGTAAGCAGGAGAGTTGTACGACGTGTTTGCACGTTATATTTTGCGCATTATAATTCGTCACTGTTTTCACAAACCTGCGTGTTCACGATTCTGAAAAGATCACCTGACTTCGCTGCAGGCTAAATTATCCCGCTAGTAAAAACCAGCAGGTGTGTGTAGTAGAGCTGCGTGATATGACGATATAAAATATCGATATCGTATTCCACGATACACTTTTCTGTCGAAAGTTAATCTAGGAGTAGAGTTTTCCTTCTTTTCTCTGGTTGTTGAATCTCCTTGTCCACCGGGGAACTACGAATAAAAAATGAAAAGCCTGGACGTGAAATCTGCTCATCTCAGGTTACTGATTTGTCCTCTATTGTACATATAAACTTAAAATAAAGGTTTTGTGTGTCTTGAGAGTTTCTTCAGGAGTCAGTGATGAGGAGCTGAACACATGCTGATTAAAACAATTAAAGCAGATGAACAAACGCAAAGAAAGGTTGTGCAGTGTTGCATGTTTCTGAGTAAAATTTTCATACTCCTCTCCTCATACTCCTCATACTCCTCACACTCCTCTACTTATACTCCTCTCCTCATACTCCTCTACTTATACTCCTCACACTCCTCTCCTCACACTCCTCTCCTCATACTCCTCTACTTATACTCCTCTCCTCACACTCCTCTACTTATACTCCTCTCCTCATACTCCTCATACTCCTCTACTTATACTCCTCTACTTATACTCCTCTCCTCACACTCCTCTACTTATACTCCTCTCCTCATACTCCTCATACTCCTCTCCTCATACTCCTCTACTTATACTCCTCTCCTCACACTCCTCTACTTATACTCCTCTCCTCATACTCCTCACACTCCTCTACTTATACTCCTCATACTCCTCTACTTATACTCCTCTCCTCATACTCCTCTCCTCATACTCCTCTCCTCATACTCCTCACACTCCTCTACTTATACTCCTCATACTCCTCTACTTATACTCCTCTCCTCACACTCCTCTCCTCATACTCCTCATACTCCTCACACTCCTCTACTTATACTCCTCTCCTCATACTCCTCTCCTCACACTCCTCTACTTATACTCCTCACACTCCTCTACTTATACTCCTCATACTCCTCTACTTATACTCCTCTCCTCATACTCCTCTCCTCATACTCCTCATACTCCTCACACTCCTCTCCTCATACTCCTCATACTCCTCACACTCCTCTACTTATACTCCTCTCCTCATACTCCTCTCCTCATACTCCTCTCCTCATACTCCTCTACTTATACTCCTCACACTCCTCTACTTATACTCCTCATACTCCTCTACTTATACTCCTCTCCTCATACTCCTCTCCTCATACTCCTCATACTCCTCACACTCCTCTACTTATACTCCTCTCCTCATACTCCTCTCCTCATACTCCTCATACTCCTCACACTCCTCTACTTATACTCCTCTCCTCATACTCCTCTCCTCATACTCCTCTCCTCATACTCCTCATACTCCTCTACTTATACTCCTCTCCTCATACTCCTCTCCTCATACTCCTCTCCTCATACTCCTCACACTCCTCTACTTATACTCCTCTCCTCATACTCCTCTCCTCATACTCCTCTCCTCATACTCCTCTACTTATACTCCTCACACTCCTCTACTTATACTCCTCTCCTCATACTCCTCTCCTCATACTCCTCATACTCCTCACACTCCTCTACTTATACTCCTCTCCTCATACTCCTCTCCTCATACTCCTCATACTCCTCACACTCCTCTACTTATACTCCTCTCCTCATACTCCTCATACTCCTCTACTTATACTCCTCATACTCCTCATACTCCTCTCCTCATACTCCTCATACTCCTCTACTTATACTCCTCATACTCCTCATACTCCTCTCCTCGTACTCCTCATACTCCTCACACTCCTCTACTTATACTCCTCTCCTCATACTCCTCACACTCCTCTACTTATACTCCTCTCCTCATACTCCTCATACTCCTCACACTCCTCTACTTATACTCCTCTCCTCATACTCCTCTACTTATACTCCTCTCCTCATACTCCTCATACTCCTCTACTTATACTCCTCTCCTCATACTCCTCTACTTATACTCCTCTCCTCATACTCCTCATACTCCTCATACTCCTCACACTCCTCTCCTCATACTCCTCTCCTCATACTCCTCACACTCCTCTACTTATACTCCTCTCCTCATACTCCTCTACTTATACTCCTCTCCTCATACTCCTCACACTCCTCTACTTATACTCCTCTCCTCATACTCCTCTACTTATACTCCTCTCCTCATACTCCTCATACTCCTCATACTCCTCACACTCCTCTCTGACTCCTCATACTCCTCACACTCCTCATACTCCTCATATTCCTCGTACTCCTCATACTCCTCTCTGACTCCTCATACTCCTCATACTCCTCATATTCCTCGTACTCCTCATACTCCTCTCTGACTCGGCTCTCTGATTTAGCTCCTTTTTAATGTTTCATGATTTGTTTCATGCTGTCACACTGACACTCGGCATCTGGCTGTTATTAAATATGCATTGGACTCCTCCTGTCCCTCAGCATCACTCTGTAACTGTGCAGCGTTGCCAGATTGGACAGTGTTCCCTCTCAGCTGGTCATATTTAAATCACTTTTTTATCCTTACAAATATTTACACTTTTTTTTCCCTCAGCTGCATAAATAAAAAAGCGCCACATTTGTCCCTGAAGCTTTTCATCTTTAATGAGTATATATAAAGTGAAGATGGGAAAGAGAGGTAATAAAATAAAATCTAACCTTTACTTAAAATAAATTGAAGACGTTTCTACAATACACAAGATCCGAGCAATAGAGTAGTACTGCATTAAAAAAAATAAACACTGTGATACTTTATTTAATGTCTACAAAATGTATTTATTTTTATTTTTTATATTTAAAATGTTTTATTAATTTAAATCTAAAATAATTTAAAGGCTGTAGTTAATTTCTGATACAAAGTATGTATATCAGACCAGACACGTGACTTATGATTATTAAAATCAAAATATTAATTGAAATATTAATTAACTTATTAAACTGACATTTAATCATATTTAAAACACGTGTTGATGAGAAATTATCGAGCAATGATCTATTTATATTATTATAGATATTATCCATACATACAACATATATATGGATATATATATATATATATATACTGTGTGTGTGTGTGTGTGTGTGTGTTGTAAAGCATCTTGCTACATAAGCAGCACTGAGGTTTATGCCTTAAACAAAACTAGAGCAGAGAGCAGAGAGATGGAGAGTCTTAGAGAAAAGATGGAAATGAGAGGAAGAGCGAGAGAGAAAAAGAAGGAGGAATGAGTAGAGAGTGAGAGATACATAGAGGAGGTGAGAGAGAGAGGGATGGAGTGCAATTCAGCTTTCCCACTCTGATGTAGCACAGAGAGAGAGAGAGACAGAGAGAGAGAGAGAGAGAGAGAGAGAGGTTTCAGGTGTGTAGCGGTCTTCCTTGTCCGCTATTAGCATGGAGTCATTGGTGCAGAGAGTAGACGTTGCAGGGTGCTGGGGTGCCCACAGGACCTGCGAATGAACACACACACACGTACACACACACACACACTCTGATGCGGATGGAGTTGGGGTGAAGTGGTGTGATTGTGCACACTTACCATGGCTCACCTCGGGATGCTGGGCTGCATGCTGAACCGCAACTCGTCTGTCAAAAGCCTGATCTGTGACCTGTACTGCGCCTTCAACACACAGGTGTGTGTGTGTGTGTGTGTGTGTGTGTGTGTGTGGCTGTGTGTCTGTATGTCTGTGTGTATATCTTCTGTCATGCACTGTTTCCTATCTCATCTATAGCAGTACCATGTACTGTGGTTTTACTGGTTGTGTGTGTGTGTGTGTGTCCATACATGTGAGTTTCAGCTATCTGTCCTGTAACACTGCAGTGTAGTTGAGTGATGCTGAATGAATGGCTTGATTCAGTAACATGTGGATGTGATAGAGTTGCAGTCAGAGCCGATCAAACATTTATGTTTCTGTGACAAGAAATATGTGTGAATTTCATTTTCTGTATGAAATACAACAGAAATGAGGCTCGGTCAAAAACATGTATATATTGATTACTGCAGCTGAGCAGACTGTCAGAATGGTCAGTCAGTACCTGTTCACATCTGGTTCTGACTGACCAACTGTACAAAATGTACTGACTGACCAACTGTACAAAATGCGAACAGGTACTGACTGCCCAACTGTAAAAATGTGAACATGTACTGACTGCCCAACTGTACAAAATGCGAACAGGTACTGACTGCCCAACTGTACAAAATGCGAACAGGTACTGACTGCCCAACTGTAAAAATGTACTGACTGCCCAACTGTAAAAATGTACTGACTGCCCAACTGTAAAAATGTACTGACTGCCCAACTGTAAAAATGTACTGACTGCCCAACTGTAAAAATGTACTGACTGACCAACTGTAAAAATGTACTGACTGCCCAACTGTAAAAATGTACTGACTGCCCAACTGTAAAAATGTACTGACTGCCCAACTGTAAAAATGTACTGACTGCCCAACTGTAAAAATGTACTGACTGACCAACTGTAAAAATGTACTGACTGACCAATTGTAAAAATGTGAAAAGGTACTGACTGCCCAACTGTAAAAATGTACTGACTAACCAACTGTAAAAATGTACTGACTGACCAACTGTAAAAATGTACTGACTGACCAACTGTAAAAATGTACTGACTAACCAACTGTAAAAATGTACTGACTGACCAACTGTAAAAATGTGAAAAGGTACTGACTGGCTAACTGTAAAAACGTACTGACTGATCAACTATAAAAATATGAACAGATACTGACTGACCAACTGTAAAAATATGAACAGATACTGACTGACTAACTGTAAAAATGTGAACAGGTACTG
The DNA here is from genome assembly GCF_027358585.1 of Pangasianodon hypophthalmus. Lineage (NCBI taxonomy): Eukaryota > Metazoa > Chordata > Actinopteri > Siluriformes > Pangasiidae > Pangasianodon > Pangasianodon hypophthalmus. The sequence continues at coordinate 33,215,794 of NC_069710.1, read as the reverse complement.
ACTGGGTCAGTATCAGTTATTGGTTGAGACATAATTGACATCATATATGACATTAATTGTATATTAGCAATATTAGTAAAATACCCATTATATTCCATTGTGTCTCCACTGTCCTGTTTTTATCTGTGTGTGTTTGTGTGTGTTTGTGTGTGTTTGTGTGTGTGTTTGTGTGTGTGGGAGTGAGATAGAAACTTTCTCCTGATACCGTTGTTATTTATAGAAGTGAAAGTGTTCCATGAATGATGTCTCTCTCCGGCTGGCTCGGTTCCCACAGTGGCTCAGATGAACATGTGGGCCGTGTAGATATGTAACATTGGAAATCCTCTGTGTGTGTGTGTGTGTGTCTGTGTCACAGTTATCTGTACCTGAATTCATTAACTTGTGCAAGTTCTACATTGTCTGTGGTTGTGATTTGTAGTTATCTGTATGCCAGTGCACTGTAATATTAAAGACATTGAGTTCATAAATGTATAATTATCCACCACTGAAAATCATGATGCATGTGGCACATTGACAAAATTGATTAGATTCGTATTTTTATATTACATAATAATTCATGTAGCAATATTAAATGAGCGCGTGAAGATATTTTGGCCTGAAATTAAATTCTTCTTAAACTATTTCAAAATTCTCCTAGTTCCTCCAGTTGTATTAAAATATTCTAATAAACTGAACTGTACTGAAAAATAATCAGCTTGAATTGTGGTAAAATTTAGAATTTTATGATGCACTGAAAAATATTTTTAATGATTTCAATTAAAACGCAAATTACTCAAAAGCAACATGGGCCTGCGTTTCTGAAGAGCCATAAATGAACAGAGAATTGAATATTAATATGAGTTAACTGAAGTTGTAATTTTGTCTCGCATAACGTGTTAGTGTTGTACTGTGTCTAAAATGAGAGATCAGCTTTTTTTTTTTTTTTTTTTTTTGGCGTCCCGAGTGTGTGACGCCTCTCTGCTGTGTGTGAGGCGGCTAATGCGTGCAGGACTTCACTGTACAGATCCTGTAAAAGACTGCAGCTATTATCCAGCCCACTGTCCTTCGTGCTTTTTTGGTCCGATCTCTGCCCCCGAATTTAATTTTAGCCCGGTTGAAGCTGGATGAACTGATCTCCCTCTGTTTCATCCCTGAAAACAGGCTTTGTGTGTGAGCTACAGTGCAGCCTTATGAAATATTCCTGCACCACCACCTGGTCACGAACAAGCGAAGGCAGCAAGGCGTCAACACACTCGCTGTCTCCCAGAAGAGCCGGAGGCCATGAGGAGAATTTGCCATTGTATGTTCTCGAACGTCTGGGTCTTAACTCGACATGAAGGCGTGTGTGTTTGTGGGATTCTCACCAAGCAGGAGGCTGTTCATTATTTATAGTGAATCTGTGGTGAAGATCCCAATTACCGTCGCATCTGGGGACGCCCAGGGGATTCGGAGGGGTGGGGGTGGTGGCTGGGGGTCTTTGTCTGGAAGCCCTTTATCACACATACACACACAAACACACACACACACACACACACCTCCAGCAATATGCTTAGACTATTCCCAAGAGAGTGAGAGGGTATGATAAGGTGTGGAGAATTAGAAATGATGGAGAAAGCAGCAAAACAGGGCGTTGATAATTCTAGCATTGGAGAGGGTTGTGTTTAAGCCAGGCTGCGTTTTGATCAGTCTGTGTTTGGGTATACTGTGTTGGGTTATCCTATGAAGCGATGTGCTGTGTTAAGTTTCTTTGGTTTTAGTTGTTTAGTATGTTGGGCCAGCCTATACGGACCAGTCTTTGTTAGTTCAGCCTGTGTTGGGTGTGCTGGGTTTAGGGTTAAGCCAAGTCTGTGTTCAAGCCTGTGTTCAAGTCTGTGTTCGGTTATCCTGTATTGGGGTGTGCTGTGTTTGGTTATCCATCGCATAATGAGTATAGTATGTTGGGATGTGTTGTGGTGTGCTGTGTTGTGTTGTGCTGTGTTGTGGTGTGCTGTGTTGGGATGTGTTGTGGTGTTCTGGGCTGTGTTGGGATATGTTGTGTTGTGTTGTGGTGTGCTGGGCTGTGGTGTGCTGGATTGTGGTGTGCTGTGTTGGGATATTTTGTGGTGTGTTGTGGTGTGTTGTGTTGTGGTGTGCTGTTTTGTGGTGTGTTGTGTAGTGCTGTGTTGGGATGTGTGCTATGCCGTGTGGGGAGAGAGAGAGAGAGAGAGAGAGAGAGAGAGAGGGAACTAAAGTTAACTATCAGTGTTGTAACTGAATACAATTGCATTATTCAGAATGAACAGATAATGAGTTCTAAACAGATACAAATACAGAGATGATTAGGAAGTACATAATGTTTTTTACCAAGGATTGTTTTTGCAGAGGATCACAGGGTGATTGGTTGAGATGAGAGGCGTGCATTAGGACGGGGATCCCACAGGACACAACAAAGCAGTCACATGAGCTGGAGGTGTTTACTGTCATGCAGTCAGACATGAGCAGGCAGACATGAGCAGACAGACACGAGCAAGCAGACATGAGCAGGCAGACATGAGCAGACAGACACGAGCAAGCAGACACGAGCAGACAGACAGGAGCAGTCAGCAGTCAGCAGTCAATCCTTCATCCTTTGTAACTTTTAAATAAAGTAGGCTACTAGTTTGTTTATATTTTAGGAAATAGAACCAACTAAATTAGTTAGAAAATGGCACAGGAAGGTAGAAACAAAAATAATAACTGTGTGAGCGGGATGAAATAAAAAGCCTCACACACATCTCTAGTTAAGAATGATTGTGAAATGGAGTAAGGTAGCTGAGGTTGAGGAACTGTTGACATTTCTACATCTTCATGTACATATTTAGGCCATGCTCTCTTCTGATTTAAATCTGAATACACATACAGATACATTATATGGCCAAAAGTATGTGCACCCCTGACCATCACACCCATATGTGGTTGTTCCTCAAACTGTTCCCACAAAGTTGGAAGCACACAATTGTATAGAATGTCTTTGTATTCTGTAGTATAACAATTTCCCTTCACTGGAACTAAGAGGCCCAAACCTGTTCCAGCATGACAACGCCCTGTGCACAAAGCGAGCTCCATGAAGACATGGTGTGTGAAGGTTGGAGTGGAAGAACTCGAGTGTCCTGCACAGAGCCCTGACCTCAACCCCACTGAACACCTTTGGGATGAACTGGAACACCGACTGCACCCCAGACCTCCTCGACATCCCAACATCAGCGCCTGATCTCACTAATGCTCTTGTAGCTGAATGAACACAAATCCCCACAGCCACGCTCCAACATCTAGTGGAAAGCCTTCCCAGAAGAGTGGAGCTTATTATAACAGCAAAGGGGAATAAATCTGGAATGGGATGTTCAACAAGAACATGTAGGTATGATGGTCAGGGGTGCACATACTTTTGGCCATATAGAGTATTTGGAGCACTAAACAGAGCAATATACAGACACTGATGCATTCCATTACACTCTAGTGAATGTTTTCTGGTGTTAAAATGATAAACGGCCTGAATAACTGTGATAAATATTTATGATTTTAATAACTGAGCACAAGCACCTTATTAAATCGTGAGTTAGCGCTGGAGAGAAGAGCTCAGAAAGAAGTTTCTCTGATATTCAGGTTCTCTCAGTGTCTCTTTCTCTCTCTCGCTCTTCTTTGTAAAAAAGAAATTCCAGGCCTTTGACCCCTACAATGGTGGCCATTTCCATATGAAAGCATCCCTTTGGCAGGACGGAGGGAGCTGCTTCACGAACAGAGTGCACACTTCAGCCAAGTCGATTCTGTTTACACACTACAGATCACACTTAGTGAACATGCGCCTCTGCTTCAGATACCTCAAAAGTGTGCTAGTGAAACGCTGGGGTACTTCTGAAGTTGGGCCATGTTTGTGTATGTGTGTGTGAGAGAGAGAGAGAGCGGTGTAAACACACTCAGTGGGTTAGACTGGCGAGATGCAGAGAGAGCGAGAGGATGAGAGAGGAAAACGAGAGAGAGAGAGAGAGAGAGAGAGTGAGAGCAGAAGGCTGCAGGGTCTCTGAAGGAAAAAACCTGAAAAGACGCAATGCAGGCAGGCTCGGGGGGTGGGGGGATTGGGGGGAGGGCCCAGGGGCGGGGCTACAGGCCAGCACTGAGGTGGGAGGGAGGGGTTTTTAACGACTGCGTAACTAAGGGAGACGTGCTGCACGTGTACACACACACAGCATGCACATACAGAGAAGAGGTGGCGTGTTGCTATGACAACAGCATTCGGGCAGCAAAGGGCGAAAAGGGCGAGCGGCATTATCAGAGAGAGAGAGAGAGAGAGAGAGAGAGAGAGAGAGAGTAATGGAGGGAAAGTAAAGGAGTGAGAGTTCGCGACAGAAATGCAGAGAAAGATGGAGAAAGATGAAGGGAAAGAGGGAAGTGAACAGGAATAGATTGAGGTAGAGAGACAGAAAACGGCGTGTGACCAGAACATGGCTGAAGAGCACGCAGGACGAGTTAGCAGTGAGGGTGAGAAGTAGCTGAAAATCTTACTCGTGTAAAAGTCACAACATTGGGCCTTATTTTCACACTGGATACGAACAAATTTATTCCTAAAGCATTCACAGTGAGGGAAAACCGTTACTAACCCCAATCAGTGATTGATGATGATGATAGTATCAGGAATCGCGGATAGGTTCCGGTTATCATGATAGCTATAAAGTCAGACAATTACAGTGTCAGTTGGAAAACATGGTGCCTGCAGCTTTAAGAGCGACAAAAATAAATGACGTTGTATTTTGTTTATTTACAGTTTCGAAAGGATTACAGCTTGGAAAGGATTCCTGACCTTGGTAACAGGTGATTAAGTAAAAAAAAAAAAAATGGACTAAATGCTAATGTTAATGATCGCAGCTACAGCTAAGGCGTAACCAGCTTCTGGTGTTTTTTCCACTGTAATGACGTTATCTGTACAGGACACGTGTAACGTATGTCTGGCCACGCCCCTGTCTCTTCCCACTCAAAACCACAGGTGATACTATTGTCAAGTCTATATCCTACATTTCTCTCCTGAGTTTGTGTATAATTTGCCGTATAAGGAGAGTCTCTAACGTATACCTCGATTGATCGGCTTCAAATCGTATAATTGTTGATGCGTTCCTGCGATTTTTTACACAGGTTACACTGTCAAATTTAATCACTTTAACATTTTAACACACCAATGTAACGAACATCATTTCATATTAATGACTTGAAAGAAAAAATATCCAAAACAAATCCGTAAATTAAGACGCATAGCTATATTAATAGTTAGGACAAAAGGGGGAGGAGTTAGTGTGTGTCCGTGGTAGCTGATGCGCTGCAGTGGCCGAGCTGCATTACTGGAAGATTTAACAAAAAGGCTTCCACGTTCATTCCACATGAACATGGAGGCATTCTTGTTTTTTTCTCACTTCGTAGCTCGAACGTGGCGAGCTTGAAAAAGAGAATAACTCCACGTTCCGATTTCTAGTTTCCGATGGAGGCGAGTCGAACGCAGCACACGTCCTCACTGTGCGCTTAACTCAACTCTGAATACGGCCCTGTGTGTGCTCAATACATAGCATACAACATGATGTGTGCTGGTGAAGATAGTCTGGTGAGTATAAACTAGTGAAGAGTGCTAGTAATGATGAGTTAGTGACAGAGAAGCCGTGAAAGTGTGTTAGAAAGGAGGAGAGGAAATGGATTGTATCATAGTGAAAGTGTGTTTTAGACAGAAACAGAAACATAAGGAAAGGAATGAACAGTGGAGGAATAAAGAGTGAGTGGACAGAGAAGAGGACTGGCAGGAATACAACAGAAGGGAGGGAGTGTGTGTGTGTGTGTGACAGAGGGAGTGTGTGCATGTGACACATGGTGTGTGTGTGTGTGTGTGTGTGTTTAAGAGAGAGAGAGAAAGCAAGAGGGAGTGTGCAAGTGAAAAGGAAGTAGAGGGATTGTGGGTGTGGTGTGTGTGTGTGTGTGAGAGAGAGAGTGTGAGAGAAATAAAGACAGACAGATTGTGTGTGTGTATATGTGTGTGTGTGTGTGTGTGTGTGTGTGTGTGTGTGTGTGTGTATGTGTGTATGTGAGGGAAACAGTGTCTTTATTGAGTGCAGCTGCACTGGGGTGTGGTCCTCGGTCTGGAGACCCACTGAGCTCAGAGTTTCTCAGCCTCATGCCAAACGTCTGCTCACCTCTCCCTGTGTGTGTGTGTGTGTGTGTGTGTGTGAGGGTCTTTTAAGGCTGTGTGATGTCTGTGTGTGTATGTGTGTGTGGGTCTTTTAAGGCTGTGTGATGGGCTCTGTGTGTGTGTGTCTGTCTGAGAGGGTTTTTTTAAGGCTATGTGTGTGTGTGTGTGTGTGTGTGTGTGTGTGTGTGTGTGTGTGTGTGTGTGTGTTGGGACTCCACCCTGCTTTGGAGCTTACATCAGAACCAGGACATGTTCTCTGTGTCACTGAAGGGGTCCTTCACCCCCAAAATGCTAAATGCTAACGGTGAGTGAAGGCTAACGGTGAGCTGATTAGCATGATCACGCTCATCATGGTGGCTGTGTTGCGTAAGTCCCGCCCCTTTGATAAAACCAGCCAATCGGTTTGCTGATAGAGGTGCACTGGGTGGAAAACCTGACCAGTCAGATTCTCACACTGTCAGAATGGACAGTGCTGTTACATCATCGATGGAACTCTCAGTGCGGTTCTAGAACGTTGTTGTTAAAAGGTAGTGAACAGTGCTGTTACATCATCATTGGAATGTTCAGTGTGGTTCTAGAATGTTGATGTTAAAAGGGATGGACAGTGCTGTTACATCATCATTGGAACGTTCAGTGTGGTTCTAGAATGTTATTGTTAAAAGGGATGGACAGTGCTGTTACATCATCGATGGAACGTTCAGTGTGGTTCTAGAATGTTGTTGTTAAAAGGGATGGACAGTGCTGTTACATCATCGATGGAACGTTCAGTGTGGTTCTAGAATGTTATTGTTAAAAGGGATGGACAGTGCTGTTACATCATCATTGGAATGTTCAGTGTGGTTCTAGAATGTTATTGTTAAAATGGACCAGACGGCATTGTTACATTGTCAATGGTTCTAGAATATTGTTGGAACTTTGGAATTTGTACAATGAAAGTTTCAAAGTGGTTCTACAACATAACTGATGGATGGTACTAGACCCCATTTTTGCACCATTACTGAATCTCCAATTGTGGTTCTAGAAGCTGATTGCTGGAACAGTCTTGACGCCATTGTTATAGTAATTGATGGAACTACCAAGTTTATTCTACAACATAGAAGGTACTAGATGCTGCATCATCAAAGGAACTTTCAGGTTGGTTCTAGAATGTTGTTGTTTAAATAGACTAGATGGCAGTATTACTTTCTCAGTGAAACTCTCAGTGTGGTTCTAGAATGGTATTGTTGAGATGCAAATCATGGCATTGTTGGATCATCTGTGTAATTCTCTGTGAGGTTCTAGAATATAATCGGAAATTAATTCTCAGCGTGGTTCTAGAATGTAATCGGATATTAATTCTCAGCGTGGTTCTAGAATGTAATCAGATATTAATTCTCAATGAGGTTCTAGAATGTAATCAGATATTAATTCTCAGCGTGGTTCTAGAATGTAATCGGATATTAATTCTCAGTGAGGTTCTAGAATGTAATCAGAAATTAATTCTCAGTGAGGTTCTAGAATGTAATCGGATATTAATTCTCAGTGAGGTTCTAGAATGTAATCAGAAATTAATTCTCAGCGTGGTTCTAGAATGTAATCGGATATTAATTCTCAGTGTGGTTCTAGAATGATTGATGGTGTGGAATAAATATCATCAGTGCATCCTCTGGTACCGTCACTGTTGTTCTATAATGTAACAATGCCATCTAGTACATAGCTAATGGAACGGTACTAGCACAGTTTACATCAGTAGAACTCTCAGTGTGGTTCTAAAACATAAATGATGTAAGGTGCATAATTTATAGAACTCATTGTGATTTTAGATTGTAACTAGCCACATCTCAGAATGGCTCTAGAATTGTCAGACGATACCAGATACCACTGTTACATCATCGCTGGGTTACAGCCCTCACTGTGGTTCTAGAATAAAATCACTGGAATGGTGAACTTACAGAACTCTTACTGCAGTTCTGGAATGTCACTGTATGTTTAGAAGGTAATAGATGCCACTGTTACATCATGAGAGTGCGGTTCTAGAATGCTCTTGTTAAGAGGTACTAGGTGCCATTGTTATATTATCAGTGGGACTTTTATTGTGGTTCTAGAATGTTTTTTTTCTAACCTTAGCACATTATTACTGTTGGTTTCCCAGACCAGCACTGGTGTGTGTGTGTGTGTGTGTGTGTGTGTGTGAGTGTGTGTGTGTGTGTCTATCACATCCCGTCCTGTTTATTTCCTGCCGCAGCGGTTCTCCGGTTCTCTTTCGTGCTGTTCCGGGTGCTGTGAGGGATGTTGGGGTTCTGATACGCGGCTGTAGTGACGCAGTAGTGCGCGTGCTGTTTGTGCTTCAATGCTGTAATGCCTGTTATTACTGAATTAAGCTGTAAGACCTTGCAGTTTTATGGGATGTGTGGAGTCTGACTCTGGTTCCGAGTGTGTTGGGTAGGTTCTGAGGATCCCACGCGTCTGATCTGATCGTGCACAGCGGTATCAGCGAGCATGGGAACTATGAATGAGAGGAAGTTGCCGTGACGACCGCGCTCGCTGATAGCACTCTGTGTAAACTCTGTAACGTCCTAAACATAAAACTCCAGGAGTTCATCGCTTTTCGTTCATGGGTCACTTTAAATGCGGGGGTGTGTATGTGTTTAGTTTGAAGCTGAAGTGAAGCAGGAAGGACATTCAGCATTACCCAGTGAACACACACACACACACACACACACACACACACACACACACACTGCACTGACGTTTCCAGTCACAACATTCCACACGCTTTTTTATAGCGCGGGCCTCGAATGCTTTTAATCAGCAGGTCACGAGGCGGTCCAGCTGTCTTCAGTTGGGCTGGGAGTGGAGCACAGAGGAGGAGGAGGAGAACCTACACGCTAATGATGAACAGATTTCACTGGACCCTGCCCTCTACATTACTTCATCGTCCTCTGAGGGACGGACAGAGAGAGACGGAGTGGGGGACAGTAGAGAGAGAAAAATATTGTGTACATGCACATGACTTTATTAAACTTTATTAGCATATTTTTGTTTTTTATTGTGCAATAGTTCCTAATATTTGACTTTTTTTGTTGTAAAACAGAGAGAGAGAGACAGCGAGAGAGAGACAGTGAGAGAGAGACAGACAGACAGAGACAGAGAGAGAGAGAGAGATAGCGAGAGAGACAGAAAGACAGACACAGAGAGAGACAGTGAGAGAGAGACAGCGAGAGAGAGAGAGACAGAGACAGACACAGAGAGAAAGAGAAAGAAAGACAGCAAGAGAAACAGAAAGAGACAGAGAGAGACAGAGAGAGAAAGAGTCAGTGAGAGAGACACATAGAGAGAGAGACAGACAGACAGACAGATAGATAGATAGATAGATAGATAGAGACAGAGAGAGAGAGAGAGAGAGAGAGAGAGACAGACCGACAGACAGAGACACAGAGACACAGAGAGAGACAGACAGACAGAGACAGTGAGAGAGAGACAGAAAGACAGCCACAGAGAGAGACAGTGAGAGAGAGACAGCGAGAGAGAGAGAGACAGAGAGAGAGACAGACAGACAGGGAGAGAGAGAAACAGAGACAACGAGAAAAACAGAAAGAGACAGACAGAGACAGACACAGAGAGAGACAGCGAGAGAGAGAGTCAGCGAGAGAGACACATAGAGAGAGAGAGAGACAGAGAGACAACGAGAGAAACAGAAAGAGACAGAGAGAGACCGACACAGAGAGAGACAGCGAGAGAGAGAGAGTCAGTGAGAGAGACACATAGAGAGAGAGACAGACAGACAGACAGATAGATAGATAGATAGAGACAGAGAGAGAGACAGAGAGAGAGACAGACAGACAGAGAGAGAGAGAAACAGAGACAACGAGAAAAACAGAAAGAGACAGACAGAGACAGACACAGAGAGAGACAGCGAGAGAGAGAGTCAGTGAGAGAGACACATAGAGAGAGAGAGAGACAGACAGACAGACACAGAGAGAGAGAGTGAGAGAGACAGAAAGAGAGACAGAAAGACAGACACAGAGAAAGACAGCAAGAGAGAGACAGAGAGAGAGACAGAAAGACAGACAGATAGATAGAGACAGAGAGAGAGACAGAGAGAGAGAGAGACAGAAAGACAGAAAGATAGATAGAGACAGAGAGAGAGACAGAAAGACAGACAGATAGAGACAGAGAGAGAGACAGAAAGACAGACAGATAGAGACAGAGAGAGAGACAGAGAGAGAGAGACAGACACAGAGACAGAGAGAGACAGACATAAAGAGAGACAATGAGAGAGAGACACAGAGGGAGACAGAGTGTCTATAGATAGATAGAGACAGAGAGAGAGACAGAGACAGACAGACACATAGACAGAGAGAGAGACAGACACGTGAGCTACGTTCATCTTCACTCTTCATCTTACAAGAAACACAAATCACCTCTAATCTAATCCTAACACTAACTAGAATATTTGATATAGCTGTTATTTATATAAATGACTGCAATGCTGCGTATCTTTCTGTAACACATCTGTTCATTTCATTAACGTCTCTCCATGTTTACTCTTTATTTTATTCACTACTGTTTTTCTATTCCTTTATTTGTTGTCACTGTTTGTCTGTGTAGCTTTTACATTAATTTGCTTTGGCAACATTTTTAAACCAGTCATGCAAATAAAGCACACTGTGAACCTGAGAGAGAGAGAGAGAGAGAGAGAGAGAGAGAGAGAGAGAGTCTCGTGCACACACACACACACACACACACACACACACACACACACCACCACCCAAAGCCCATAGACCGTACTTTTTTATTTTTATTTGTTATTTTTATTTGTTTTTATTTCACTTGTTCATCTTATCATTTGTTCTCTCTTCACGTTTTATTCCTTTGACCGTATAAATGCTTTGGCAATTCACTGTACAATTCATCACGCCAATAAAGCTCATTTAAACTGAATTGAGAAAGAGAGAGAGAGAGAGAGAGACAAAGAGACAAAGGGAGAGTGAGAGACAGAGAGTGAGAGTGAGAGAGAGATGAATGGAGAGAGAGAAAGAGAGACAGTGAGAGAGAGAGAGAGATTAAGTGAGACGAATAGAGAGAGAGAGAGACAGAGACAGACAGAGAGAGACAAATCTTGCTATAATTTATAAATTTATAAATTTGATTTACAAATCTCGCTTTGAGTTGTAACATTCATGCCAATAAAGCACTGATGAACTGAACTGAGAGTGAGCGAGACAGAGAGTGAGAGAGAGAGACGAATAGACAGAGAGAGAGATGTGTAGAGGAAAGGAGAGAGAAAGTTTGTGTATGGTTCCAAAATAAATTGTAAATAACTAAAAATATAACATACAAACAAACGTCCAAACCTGAGCACCATTTATACCATAAACTTTAAATGTGGTTCTAGAAGATGTCTCAGTGTAGTTCTAGAAGAATCTCTCGGTGCGGTTCTAGAAGAATGTCTCAGTGTAGTTCTAGAAGAATGTCTCAGTGTAGTTCTAGAAGAATCTCTCGGTGTGGTTCTAGAAGAATGTCTCAGTGTAGTTCTAGAAGATGTCTCAGTGTAGTTCTAGAAGAATGTCTCGGTGCAGTTCTAGAAGAATGTCTCGGTGCAGTTCTAGAAGAATGTCTCGGTGCAGTTCTAGAAGAATCTCTCAGTGCGGTTCTAGAAGAATGTCTCAGTGTAGTTCTAGAAGATGTCTCAGTGTAGTTCTAGAAGAATGTCTCGGTGCAGTTCTAGAAGAATGTCTCGGTGCAGTTCTAGAAGAATGTCTCGGTGCAGTTCTAGAAGAATCTCTCAGTGCGGTTCTAGAAGAATGTCTCAGTGTAGTTCTAGAAGATGTCTCAGTGTAGTTCTAGAAGAATGTCTCGGTGTAGTTCTAGAAGAATCTCTCGGTGCGGTTCTAGAAGAATGTCTCAGTGTAGTTCTAGAAGATGTCTCGGTGCAGTTCTAGAAGAATCTCTCGGTGCGGTTCTAGAAGAATGTCTCAGTGTAGTTCTAGAAGATGTCTCAGTGTAGTTCTAGAAGAATCTCTCGGTGCGGTTCTAGAAGATGTCTCAGTGTAGTTCTAGAAGAATGTCTCGGTGCGGTTCTAGAAGAATCTCTCGGTGCGGTTCTAGAAGATGTCTCAGTGTAGTTCTAGAAGATGTCTCAGTGTAGTTCTAGAAGAATGTCTCGGTGCGGTTCTAGAAGAATCTCTCGGTGCGGTTCTAGAAGATGTCTCAGTGTAGTTCTAGAAGATGTCTCAGTGTAGTTCTAGAAGAATGTCTCGGTGCGGTTCTAGAAGAATCTCTCGGTGCGGTTCTAGAAGAATGTCTCGGTGTAGTTCTAGAAGAATCTCTCGGTGTAGTTCTAGAAGAATGTCTCAATTTGATTCTAGAAGAATGTCTCAATTTGATTCTAGAAGAATGTCTCAGTGCGGTTCTAGAAGAATGTCTCAGTGTGGTTCTAGAAGAATGTCTCAGTGTTATAGATGGAAAGCCTGGCTGTAAGACGTACAGTGTGAAACTGTGTGAAATGACGTTGCTGTGAAAATGTCTTGTCTTGTGGGGAAATCTTTAGAAGTGAGATATATATAGTGAAATATAATGTCAGTAATAATTAGTCATTTATTTTTTTACATATTGTAGAAGTATTAAAATGTTGTTGCCCAAAAAAAAAATCACAAATTTGAGTTGACCATTAGATTTGAAAATCAGCAGTGTTGTGTGAAGAAGAATTCTGGGTGAGTGGAGTTGATGCTTCCTCAACATTCCTCTTCATCCTGTGGTGTGGAAACTGCAGACATAGTTGGCAGTCAACATCTCGCTCTAATGCTGGTCCGGCTAAAGGGAGAAAAGAAGAGAGAGAGATGGAGAGAGAGGGAGAGAGAGAGAAACTTAGAGAGTAAGGGATGGAGAGATGCTAAATGGCTAGCACTTAGCACCGTGTGTAATATATAAAGTCAGCTAGTGTCTCTAATGCCTGAAGAGTGTTGTCCAGTATACTGTAGTGTGACCATCTGTCTGTGTGCGTGTGTGTGTGTATGTGTGTGTGTGTGTGTGTGTGTGTGTACACAACACAGAAACATTTTGTTTACCATATTTTTTGTTTACCATGTATCATTTATTTTCTTATTTCTGCTCTTAGTTCAGCCCTGCTCTAAATTGAGAAAAATTTTCCCAGGAAATGGAAATGTGTCACACACACACACACACACACACAGGCAGCCATGTTTAAATACCTGGTGAAGGTGTGTGTGACAATGTCATTTCACTACATGGCCACTAGAGGGGACATCGCATGTGTCAGTGCTTAAACAGCAGGATTTCAGGGACCTTATTAGAAAAGATGAAGAATCGAGCGGCACTAAATTATGTACTGAGGTTGACATGCGTAACGTTTTTGGTCTAGAGCTCGGTTAGGTCCTGGTAGGCCCTGCCTGCGTCCTGGGTAAGTGCTGATCTGTGGGTGGATCTCAGTTGGCTTTGCTTAGGTCTGGCTTGGTTCCTGGTTGAGTGGTTAAGTCCTGGTTGGTTCCTGGTTGAGTGGTTAAGTCCTGGTTGGTTCCTGATTGAGTCCTGATTTGGTCCTGTTTGATTCCTGGTTAAAACCCTGATGAGCCTGGGCTGAACATGTATGTGTTCTGCTTAAGGTCTGGTTGGGACCTTAAGCAGTCCTGTTTAAGACCTCTTTGAGTCCTGGTTAAGTCTTGGTTCCTTGATGAGTTTTGTTTGGATCCTGTCTGAGTCCTGGTTGAGTGCCGGTTAAGTTCTGGTCAAGTTCTGGTCAGGTTTCGTTTGAGGATTGGTTTCTGGTTGAGATTTGTTTGCATCCTGAATCTGAGGTGAGATTTGGGTAGTTCCTCTTTTGAGTCCTGAATAAGTCATTTTTGAATCATGTTTGTTTCTTTCTGGTCTGGTTTGAGTTCTGGTTGAGTTCTGGCTGGATTCTTGTTTGTGCTGCTTGAATCCTGTAGTTTGTATTTATGTATTCAGGGCGTTTGAGTTCACTGGCCAGTAACACATTTGTCTGTCAGGCAGATTTAAAGGGATACTTTCCCACAACACCACACACATCACTGGTAAGTGCAGGAAGTCATTGGATGCTAGCTGGCTTGGTCTGGTGTGTTTGTAATGCTAAGGACCCTCTTTCATTATAAGCAACACTAGCATTTTTCAGACAATAGATCTTTACTCAGAGGCTCTGGCAGAAGAGCACAACACGAAGCCAAACGTCTTCCCTTCTAACACTGTAAAACCAATACAAAGATGGAATTAAATGCTTTGTGTAAAGAAAGTCTCAATTCTTGACATTTTGTGTGTGATACTGATACCACAGTGTTTAACTTGTGGTGTAAGATGTTGGCCTTGAAACTGGCATGTGGTTTAATGGTTCAGTTTCTGATTCCTGCCTCTGAAATGAGGTTTGAATGGTGATCAGTCTTCTCATATTACTAAACTCATTCTGGTCTTCCATGCCAGGACTTTTGGTGAATCCAATATTTAATTCCTTTTCGAAATGCCCAATGACATGACACACAGCTAGCTAGCAGCTTAGACGCTAGGACTTGGTGATTTATATCAGTTTCAGTGCCAACATGCTCTCATTTCTGTTTGATAAGTGTTCTTGCCCAGGGAGCACAAGGGTTTGGAGATCTCTGACCTCGTCCGCCGCTAATCCTCTGTCTCCTGTTCTCAGATTAAAGACTGATTTGGTGATTAATCAGATGTTCTCACTCACCGGCCCCCTGAGGGCTTGTCTCCTCCCTCTTATCCTGGGCATGTGGATCTCACTGGTGGGACCATCTGGCCCTCATTCTGGGGTTGAGATGGGCCAAATGAGCTTTCTCTGCCTCCGCTGAGCCTGCTGTGAGAGCTAGCCAGCTGATTGTGCTGATTATTAGCTTAGCTTAGATCTGGAGTGCACTTGTGGCTTTAGCTACTGTCGATCCCACGGCCTGGCTGGGTCATGTTGTGGTTTAGGTGATGTAATGAAGAAAAAACTATATTGAGTAACTCAATATAGTATGATTGATTGCAGTGTTTAGCAAATGCTATGTGACATCAGTTGTTCCCTTTACTCGACTAATCAGTCATGAAGTGGAATAAGAGTTGGCTGGATCACATTTCTGAAATTTCACTGCCACCAGCTAGAGAGTTTGCTAAGCCTGCTTGGGTCAATACATGTAGCGTGTGTGTGTGTTTGTGCATGTGTGTGTAAAATCGGGCTGCGTAAACAAATTTCGCCATTCAACTATTCAAATTAAAGGCAAGCTCCATCCTGAAACACATGAAATATGTTTATATTGAAATATGTGTGATGTGTTTAGTGGTGCTGTTTGCTGCTTGGTGGTATGTTTTTTTTTTTTAATTCCAGTGAGAAGTTAGCGATTGTGTGCTGTGTTAACTCTCCAGGGGGACATAGTTATTGCTAGAGCAGTTACAATAAGAAAAAAAAAACTTCTTTTCTTATCATTTTCCAACAACATTCAAGGTCATTTTAATGAGAAATCCAGTGTAGACGTAGTGGAGACATTGGTGTAAACGCTTTCCCAGAATGCAGTGCAGCTATACGACAACGAGGTATGGCAAAGACCCGGCTCAGCTACTTAGCGATCTACAAAATGATGAGCAAGATAGCACTGATGGTGAGATTAGCATGAAAGTTGAAGCTTTGGAAGTGGATCTGTTTGAGGAGGGAACAGACTAAAAGACTAAAGTGCCGCTGCATCACTCTCAGCTGGTAATGGACCGGCATTGTGGGTAATGTAGGAAACCATTAATGACAGTGAAAATAGATCAACATTTCTAGGAAAGATGTTTATAATAATGCCATTGAAGAGCACTTTTAATTAATTTTAAAATTAATATGTATATCATTCTGGGTTGGATTTTTTTCTGTAAAGATCACACTGAAATGTTTTATTTGCTTGATGTAAGACATTTTATCTAAATCCTTGTAACACTAGATATAGGAAAAGGTCTCTGAAAAGAGGCATGTAATTTACTTTATTTTTAAAATCAGGTCATCGGTTTTCCAATTAAATATTTCTAATAAAATTTTCCAAAGAAAAATGACCTAAAGTGATATTAGTGTTTACTGATATACTATTAATATTTACACACAATCATATACTGTATAGTTAAGTAGATAAAACTTGTATTCATTCTTGTCTATAAGTCAAATTTTAATATCACAGTAATGATCTAACCTAATAAAGGTTTCCAATATAACCATTAAAAAATAATAAATAAATAAATAAATAAATGGATGCTATACCTTATTAAATTTGGCCATGTTAGCAAATATAGCAGGCTGTATGAAACGCTGTGTAGGGGTAGTGTTGATATTTTTCAGCCATGTTGTATTGAATATTATAATATATTGTCGAATTGATTTTCTGCACATGTATAATGTATGGTGATGCAAAAAGCCTGAGAGAAACATTTATCTTTTCACCAGTGACATGTGGAATTGCAGGTTTGCCATGCCAGGGTTTATTTATGTGACAGTTTTTAATGAAATATTGATTCATTTCTTAATTAAACTGGAAAACTGAGTAACAGAGGAAAGTCTTTTACTGTGCCAAGTGAGAAACATTACCTGTGTGTGTGGGTGTGGGTGTGTGTGTGTGTGTGTGTGTGAGAGAGAGAGAGAGAGCGAGAGAGAGAACGTGACCCTCCTCACACAGCTTTCACCTGCGGTGTACCTGTCCACAGATGAGCGTCTTCTCAGCTGATGGCTGACCTCCTCTTTCACCATCTACACACCTGCGGTTACTAATGAGATTCCTGACATTTTATTACACAATCACTTCATTCTTTACAGACACAAGAGGAACATGTCAGGTTCTGACCCATCCAGGAAGTTGTTCTAGGAAAAGTAAACAAGCCTGAAAGAAGCGTCTCATCTTTGAATGTTATTTGAAGTGCGCATTATTTCAAAGTTCAAAGGATTTCCAGTGAAAGAGTGACCAATCAGCTTTAACTAAACCTCAAGTGAAAGCTTTGTTGTGTTTCAGGACAGCAACTGAACCATGACTATAATTTTACCTCTGCTTTTGTAGCAATTCACAGCATTATCAGCAGTCTTTAACTTTAATACACAGGAAAAAAATCTGAACAGCACAATACACATCAACCA
Organism: Pangasianodon hypophthalmus; assembly: GCF_027358585.1. Lineage (NCBI taxonomy): Eukaryota > Metazoa > Chordata > Actinopteri > Siluriformes > Pangasiidae > Pangasianodon > Pangasianodon hypophthalmus. The sequence continues at coordinate 33,198,542 of NC_069710.1, read as the reverse complement.
TAAAGACGAGACTATAGCTGAGTGTCATCTGTGTATTTATAAGTAGAAAGGAGAAAATGCAAAAAATTCAGAATAAACTGTATTTATTTGCAGATGGAGGAGATTTATCCTTTTGTTAAGCCACATTTTTTACAGTTGGGGTTTCTGCTTTTTTCCTAGAACTTAAGT
>NC_069710.1:33043374-33193374 GCF_027358585.1 Pangasianodon hypophthalmus | reverse complement strand
GAGCATTCTGATTTATTTAGACTTTATACTGCAGACTGTGGACCAACACTAACCTCATTAGAACACAGTCAACGATTTAGCTTCGCTAAAGCTTTAACATGCTAATACCCAGACATATTAATGTGAGTGAACTGAACTTAAAGCTTTGCAATGCACTTACACACACACACACACCCTCTGAGCTGCACTAGTGTGTTGTCTCTCGGTCAGTGGTGGTAAAGGTCAGCTGCTGATTGAAGCGAAGCACCTGCGGGGTCAAAGCACTTTCCTATTCAAAAGCTCGTCTGTGTATTGTGGCTGCTTTGAAGCCTGTGTGTTTGATGCACCTTTGGAAAAGTGTGTAAAGGTCTGCTTTTATATTTTATTGATGAATAGACTCAGAGCAAATGGCATTCCTTCTCAGCACAACAGTTCTCACACACACACACACACATTACAGCATTGTGCAGAATCTGCCTGCCTGACCCACTTTTCCACACTGTACCAGGTCCAGTGAAACCAGCGTAGGTGTGCATTGTCAAGATTGATTTATTGTTTGCCTTTTTTTATTATATTGTGAGAAACTGGGTGGAGGTCATAAAGCTGTGCTAAAAAACCAGAAAGATGGGGAAAGAATACTCTCTCAGAAATATCACTTTAAACTGGCTTTGTCCCTCCCCCAAATTAAGATAACATGGATATCTCTTCGTATCAAAATACCATCGTAAATAGGTATAGCTACCTTCTCAAATCACTGCATTGCCTTAATTATGCTAACTCCTCCCCCAAATCCAGATACTACCTTAAATAGACTTACTTCCACCCCCATACCTTAAATAGCTTAAGCTTTTCCCCAAATCCTAAATACTTTTAGCTCGTCCCCAAATCAAGGTATCATCTTAAGACAGCTCATCCACTAAACCTTAATCAGGCCTAACTCCTCCCCAAACCCTAAATTATATTAGCTCCTCCCCTAAAACCTTAAACAAACTTAGCCCCTCCCCCTTAAACAGGTCTAACTAATTCCCAAACCCTAAATAATCCTAGCTCTTCCCCTAAAACCTGACAGGCTTACCTCCACCTTCAGACCCTAAATAATCTCTGCTCCTGCTCCAAACTAGGCCTAACCCCACCCCTAACTATAAAAAGGCCTAGCTTCTCCCTGAAATCTTAAATAGGTCTAGCCGTGCTCCATCAGTGACCACCCGCAAACATGGCAGACTACAAGGACCTTTGGCAACTCGGCCCAAAACATTAGAGCCAGTGGAATATTTTAACGTTTTGCCCGAAACTCCTCCCTGATCGCTGGTTTGGTTGGTCCATTCTGAACTACGTCTTGAAGTCTGACCGTGACAAGACAGAGCAGCAGATAAAAGAAGGCACTTACAGACTCTCATACTGATCTCTGACTTGTATTTCAGGTTAAAATCGTTATCTCAAATTGTACATGTAACTGTAAATAAACTTTACTGATGAAAGAATAAGTGAGAGGATTAAAAAAAAAAAGAAATAGGTCTAGCTCCTCCCCCAAATCCCTAAACATGCCTAGTTTCTTCCTCAAACCTCCCACAAAATAGGCTAAGCTCCTCCCCATAATCTAAAAAGGCGTAGCTCCTCCCCAGATCCTTATATAGGCTTAGCCCATCTCCAGACCTAAATAATCCTGGCTCCTCCCTTGAACTTTAAATAAGCTAGCTCCTCCCCTAAATATTAGATAGGTCTAACCCTCTCCTGACTCTTAAATAAACCTAGCTCCTCCCCCATGGCAACTTATCACATCAAATAGGTCCTAGATCCTCTTAGTTTTTGAAACTGAGGCTTTTTCCATTATCTACCACAAGCTCCACCCATCCTGTTTTGTGGTGCATGATGGGAGAGGATAGCACAAAGTTTTTGGTCAAATATTTTTTACTAGTTTTCTATCTAATACCAGCCTCATGTGGGTCATGTAGGAGCTGTAATGGGTCAGAATGGATCCTGCGGTTGTGTGTTGGCAATAAAGAGTGGAGTCGTGTGTGTTAAAGTGGTGTGGTGTGGTGAAGTAGCCCCACAGGATCACTGCATTAGAGAATAAACCACACACACACACACACAGTGTGGAGAATCCTAAAACAAGAAGGCGAATGTGGAATGCGATGATGACGGAATGCCCCCTCCAATGCTCCCATTACCACACACACACGAACAAGCGTCCTTCACACAGCGGCCTGTGGAGCAGAGGGTAAAAATAAGCGCATGTGAGGATCCGTTGTTGCGAGGAGAGGCGAGACGGTGAAAGCCTGCAGTGTCGGAGCAAACCACAGACGGCCGGAACTAAATACCAGCCTAAAAAAAGACGGAGTGAAACGGGATGAGATGTGTGATGGCGTTTGTGCTCGTCTCGTCTCCCAGCGTTCCTCTCATCAAGCAAAAACATTCCAAACCCACTGACATCGTCGTCTTGGAAAAAAAATAGTGCCGATTTCACGGTGGAATGAAATAGTGCAGCTTGTCTCAGCTCTACTGCCAATTCACAAGCTGATCAGTCAGTCCAGCTGGAGATAACATAGAGGAAGAAAAAGATATTGTTGCTATAGAAACAAACATCTAAACAGCAGTCAGAACTTAAGATGTCCTGGAAATGTCGGAAAACGTAAAGTTACAGCTTCACCTCTGATTTTTACACAGTACTGACACTGGAGACTCCTTCCACAAACATTAAATAAACATCTCCTTACAGAAAAGCTTCCCCGTGAATGAGCTGTTACTATAGAAACGATAACATATTAGAATGATAGCAATATAATGATATTGAGAATAATGTGCTGTTGTTCACGTTGCTGTGGAGACACGTGTCAGGATGAGTTCCCCTCATCGGATCATCATTGATTGACATCTGTGTCCGGCTAGAAAAAGACAGAAAATCAATAACGAGACTGGATTGACACATACTGAATTAGTTTAACAGCCATGGCACAGTGTGTGTGTGTGTGTGTGTGTGTGTGTGTTTGTTTATTGTGCAGCCAAATTGAGACATCTGTTGTTTCCTGAGATAAAAGTATAAGAAAAGTGATGAACATTTCTGAGTGTCTGTGTGAGGATTATGTGGTGGTGTGTGAGAAGCTGAGATGTGAGTCAGCATTTACCCAAGTGTGTGTGTGTGTGTGTGTGTGTGTGTGTGTGTGTGTGTGTGTGTGTGTGTGTGTGTGAGAGAGAGAGAGGTGTGTTTGAGTTATGACACAGATCTGCCTTACGGTACTAGTGTTGGAAAAACACACACACTCAGTGTGGTTTTGGTAAAATCAGTTCTGTATAAACGCCTCCAGGGATTTTTTTTGTTTCATTTTGTTGCCATGACAACAACTTAAACCACTAGTTATATCCGTGACTGCCATTAAAATAATGGCACGTTAAAATGGAATTTGTGAATTTGTGTTTCTGGACAATATAAAGGCACAGCGAAGGTAGAAACCAGACCGAATTGTCGGAAACAACATCAGCATTTCCCTCAGATGTGTTAGTAACGTTCCAATAAAAGACTTTGCACATTAATCACACTGTAAATAGACTTAGCATTGACTGCTCACCAGAATTTCATGGGTTTTTCCGCCATATTGAGAAAGAGTGGGCCACACGTGTGAAATTTTCTTATAAAAAACGGTGACACGTGGCAAACAAACGGTGATTAGTGCACCGTTTTGTTGCCATGATGACAACTCAAGCTACTATAGTTATATCCATGACTGCCATTAAAACGACGGTACTTTCAAATGGAACTTGTTATTTTTTTTAGGTTTTTGAACAATATAAAGTCACAACGAGGATAGAAACCAGACAGGTGTACACGGAATATCAACATTTCCCTCAGATGTGCTGGTAACTTTCCAGTAAAAGATTTTCTACAACTGTAATCATGCTGTAAATAGACTTAGCATCGACTGCTAACTAGAATTTCATGGGGTTTTTCACCATGTTGAGAAAGAGTGGGCCACGTGTGTGGAATTTTCTTATAAACATCTGAATGTAGCGTATGATACAAATAATGTTGGAGTAAAGCTTTGGGATGTTTTTATCTACACACAGAAGCTAGCAAGTGATTGCTCCAGAATTGGCAATTAATGAGGTGTTTTTGTGTTTAAACAAAAAGAAATAGTACAAATGTACTCTAACTGTGTGTATTAGATATATCTAACATTTTATTTACAGTTTTCATTAACATTCATATTTTTGTTTTGTAGTTAATTTCAGGTGTCCTGAGAAGCAGCTTATGTAACTAGCTAGCTTTTTTGATATGATGGCTAAGCACTAGCAAGCAAAACATCTGACATAAACACTGGTTTAGAAGTATTGATGCTTGTGGTGTGTGTGTGTGTGTGTGTAAGCATGAGTGTGTGTGTGTTTCACATGTGTGTGTTGGTGATTTGGGTCAGTGTGTGGGTGGGTCTGTGTTCGTCTCTTATAAAGATGGCTGAAGTGACTCATGGTGTTTCTTGTATAGTTGCTGTTGTCATGGCAGAAATGGGGGACATTTGGAAAGTTTTAAGTTTTGTCTATTGGAAACAGGAGACTTTGTTCATATGTACACTGAGTGAGAGTTGCTTTTACACAAAGTTTATAAATTTAGAAGATTTATTTAACTGCCTTGTTATATTTTATTAAAATATTCATAATAGCTTTTTTTTAAAGAAGGTGCTTTTTGCGACAATGATATTGTGTCATACGCTCTTACACTAAAAATAAATCTGTCTATTCAATTTAAATACATTTTTGGGTTCAATTTAATAATAAAATCATTTAAATTAGTATATTTTAATGAGTGAATTATAAAGAATTAAATCTGCATTACTTGCCCAGTGTCATTCCTTCTCTTGTTATCATGCGACTGTTGTAATTTATGATGCTAATTATGTAGATGGTGTTTTTTTTTTTTAAGTGCCCCCATTCTTCTCTCTTTCTTGTCTCAGTGTAAGAAGGATGGCCATGATCCGAGTGAGCTGTCCCCCATGTCCCCCATGTCCCCCATGTCCCCGGTGCCCATGGACCAGCTCTTCTCCTGGCCCGGACCTAAAACCCTGCACCTGCGCCGAACTTCCCAGGGCTTCGGCTTCACGCTGCGCCACTTCATCGTCTACCCACCTGAGTCTGCCGTACACTCCTCGTTTAAGGTTAGTGTCACCACAGCATGCACACACATGAAATGAAAATATACACATAAATATTAACACACACACACTCATGCTGCCTGTCTTCTTCTACATCTGTCTACCTATCTATCTATGTTTGTGAGTGAAAAGAGAGAGCTCATCTCTTTGATTTCGTTCAACACTTTACTGACTGAATCGTCTTTACATCTCACTCTGCTCTTCTCTCTTCCAGGATGAAGACAATGGAAGTCGAGGTGAGTTTCTACCCAGCCCTGTCCTCCATGCATGCTCTTTCTGTTTCCACTGGCACAGGTTAGAAAAGAGAGACAGAGAGAGAGAGAGAGAGAGACAGTGAGAGATTGTGAAACTGGTTTTGGCTGGCAGAGCTGATACTGAAATTATTCATACACGAGGACTAGTCATGTTCCTTCTCCAGAACTGACAGACACAGAGGCCACGCCTCCTTCACTGTGACTGACACAGAGGCCATGCCTCCTTCACTGAGATTGGCAGACACAGAGGCCACGCCTCCTTAACTGAGACCTACAGATACAGAGGCCACACCTCCTTCAGTGAGACCGACAGATACATAAGCCACGCCTCCTTAACTGAGACTTACTGGTACAGAGGCCACACCTCCTTCACTGAGACTTACTGGTACAGAGGCCACACCTCCTTCTCTGAGACTGAGACTGAGACACAGAGGCCACACCTCCTTTACTGAGACTTACTGGTACAGAGGCCACACCTCCTTCTCTGAGACTGAGACTGAGACACAGAGGCCACGCCTCCTTCACTGAGACTTACTGGTACAGAGGCCACACCTCCTTCTCTGAGACTGAGACACAGAGGCCATGCCTCCTTCACTGAGACTCAGAATCCATGCCTCCTTCACTGAGATTGAGACACAGAAGACACGCCTCCTTCACTGAGACTGAGACACAGAGGCCACGCCTCCTTCACTGAGACTAATAACCCTGTCAGTCAGAGCATGGTTTCCCATCTTTGATCGTGGGCTGCAACACACTGTCGCCATGTTCATATCAGACCATCACATTCCTGAGTGAGTGTGTGTGTGTGCGTGTGTGTGTGTCCGTTCGTGTGTGTGCGTGTGTGTCTTGCATTCCACGGGTTCTGTGCAGTACAATCAGATGGCTGTGTGCTCCTCAGTGGCCCGTGTTTGACCCAGTTGCTCATCGAGGCAGTGGACTTTTCCGGAAAACTCGCAGCATGCCGTGCAGTGGGAGGTAGTGGGCAGTCACATTTCAGAATTATTGGCACCCTTTATGAAAATCAATAATATATGCAGTTACTGCTGTTGTGAGCTTAAACATTTGGATAGATTTATTTTGGGTTCAAACCCTGCCCAGGAAAAAGTATTGGCACCTTGACAATTAATATTTGGTGAAGCTCCATTCTGGAGAGAATAACAGCACTGAGTCACTTCCTGTATCGTCTAAAGCTGGCTGTACGATTGTCAGCCTGAATCTGCTGCCACAGACAATAATCACACATCATAAAATAAAACTTTTTGGTCGAGAGTCCATTTAGAATGCGTAGTCTGATGTGCTCACAATATCAGAGTCTGATTTACTGCCACTGAGACCAAAGACAGCCGACGACAGAGTTGTGTCAGTGTGAAAAACTTGTGATTAAAACCTCAGAGTGTGAGCACTGCTACAATGCTTGTGTAAAATCCACCAATAGGAGGACGGCAAACTCACAGGACTGCTACAAATACGGTAATGATGAGGGAGAGATGGAAATGAAACATGCTAATGGACAGAAAAACCTCTGATTACTTCAAGCTCACTATGAAGAGTGTGTGTGTGTGTGTGTTTGTTTAATGCGAGCCCGTTTTCTGCTTGAGCCGATTTCTGGATGATTGATGATGTAAACAGAGTGTAGTCATTTTCTTTAATCACAGGTCCATCGTTAGAGGATCTTCAGTGGAGGATCTGAGATGGAGAACACACGCTATCTGTCTGTTATAGAGTTCAGAACAGAGTTTATTGGGATCTTGTACAGTGTGATGAGTAATAATCTTAAAAGAGTGCTGAAATGAGTAAACCCAGCTTAACAGAGCACATGTGGTGACACTTGTAGAGGATCTTGGACTCGCCAAACAAAATTCCTGTTTTAGGTGGAGAAATGTTAAAACTCCAAAAGAAGTTTGTGTCCTGCAACCATTTCACTGTTGATTTTGGGATCGTTATTTTATTAAAACTGTAATTCACAGCCAAGTGATAACCTCCTGACAGAGGCAACCAGGTTTCGGGCTGAAATATCCTGGTACTTAGTGGCGCTACTTACACAATGCCATTTACCTTCTTTGCCTTCCTAACCCTCCCATGGGTCCATGTTCTGGCCAAACCTTGAACTGTTTAACTGAGACTTTCATGACTTTCTGATTCTTCTTCTCTCTTTGTCTATCCTCTTGCCCTCTTTTGACATCTGTCTCTAGTCTGCCATTTCTCTATGTGCTAGATTGTTTGGCGGTTTGTCCCTCATTCCTCTTTCGTCCCATTCCAGCACAGCGTGACAGTGGCACCATGCCTGGCCTTCATCTGCAGCAGCCACAAATAACACACACACACACACCCACACACACACACATGTGTCGTGTCTTTGGAATGCTGCACTCTGAGCATGCAGGCAGTGTGTATTCAGTTTGTGTCTCTGTGTATTTGTGTGTGTGTGTGTGTGTGTGTGTGTGTGTGTGTGTAAACATGTTGAAGTGAAAGTGTGTCTCACTTCACTTCACACCAGAACATTCCAGTCATGTCTCTCGTTCTGCGCTGTGCTGTTTATCAGATACACACACTCTGTATTAGTGTTGATCAGTGTGATCAGTGTGGACTGCCCGCTGTTTCCTCACACAATTATAAAGCCAACATCTGAGTCCCAGGAACACCACAGTCCATAAACTTTAATCCAAGAAACTTACTCAGAGAATATAAGCCCACCTTCATTAACCCAAGAATTAAAGCTCTAAAAAATTCAGCCCAAGAATTAAATCACAGTAAATGTAGCTTTAGAATGAAAGCACTGGAATTTTACCCAGTAATTAAATCCCAATACATTTAGCCCAAGAATTACAGTCTCTGAACTTAAACCCAGCAAATTTACTCAAAGAATTTAAGCCCACCATCATTGACCCAAGAATTAAATCCCAAGAAATTTAGCCCAAGATTTTAAACCCATAATATTTTGTCATAGAATTAAACCCAGGAACCTTTCCCCACTGATGTTAACCCAAGAATTAAAGTACATGAAGCTTAGCCCAGTAATTAAAGCCTGAGAACTTCAACCCAAACATTTATGCCTAGGAACATTACCCCAAGAATTAAAGCTCAGGACTTTAGCTCACGGTTTTAACCCCGGAATTTTAACCCAACATTTAGCCCAGGAGATTTAGCCCAAACATGTAGGTTCAGGAAATTTAACTCAATCATTTAAACCCAGGAAATTTAGCCCAGGAAGTAATACATTCTCTAACTCTATCCAAGACACACAAAGTCTTAGAATAGCCCAAGAACTTCAGGTGGGGAAAACAAGCCTTTATCTCAAAAGTATTCTGAATTAAAAATGACTACCCCCCGCTGTATTCTGAGTTATTCCACTCCTCTGTGTGTTGTAAGTTTTCATCCTTACTTCTCTGAACACACTGTACTGGATTTATTTTAGTGAAGAGTGGAGTCTAGTTCAAAATGTATTTTTAATAATTAAAGGAATAAAAATGGGTGCTTGGCTGATGTGAGGTGGTGATTGGCAGCAAGCACACACACACACACACACACACACACACACACACACACACACAGTCGCATAAGCACCAATCAGATGTGTTCATCGACTGGTTGAAGTGTGTATTTACAGCACAGCTTCACCCTGAATAATGAATGAGAGAGTGCTATATTGAGGTTGATAGAAGAATATGAATAGCCTCTGTAAGAACGGTTGGAGAGCAAGTGTGTGTGTGTGTGTGTGTGTGTGTGTGTGTACTAAAAACCCTTAACGTCCTGCAGTTTTACAGCTCCTTGGGACTCTGTGACCCTCAGCCGGTGTAGAGCTGATATAAATCAACAGCACTGTTCAATTAAACACTCAACACACACACACACACACATGCTAAGGAACTGTTTTCCTCACTACTACATCTTCTCAAAGTCCTCTCACTGTAACGCTTGTTTGCCTCTTTGCATTCTATTCCTCTCATTTGTGGTTGTTTATTTATTCATTAATTGGAGCATTGGGAGCTGAATTGCAGGCCACCGTGCCAGAGTACTGAAGAGCCACAAAGAAAAGATGAAAGATAGAAATACAACATAAACAGGAACAATGAAATGCACTCAGAATAAGCATGAAATGTTTATATAGTCTTATTTAAACTGTTCTGTTTTGGAGAAGAAGGTGGGGATCATGGTGAGGGGAGTGTTGAGCAGGAAAATTATAATGATGATGAAGATGGTGATGATGTGGTCATGGTGGAGATGATAAAGATGGTGATGATGACAATGATGAAAATGAAGATGTGAAGGTGATGAAGATGGTGATGTTGGTGATGAAGATGGTGGTGGTGATGATGAGGAAGATGGTGGTGACGATGGTGATGATGATGATGGTGATGGTGGAGATGATGAAGATGGTGGCGATGATGGTGATGATGATGATGTTGATGATGATGTGGTGATGGTGGAGATGATGGTGATGATGATGATGTGGTCATAGTGGAGATGATGAAGATGGTGATGATGTTGATGTGGTGATGGTGGAGATGACGATGAAGATGGTGGTGGAGATGATGAAGATGGTGGTGACGATGGTGATGATGATGTTGATGTGGTGATGGTGGAAATGATAAAGATGGTGATGATGATGACGATGAAAATGAAGATGTGATAGTGATGAAGATGGTGGTGGTGATGATGAAGATGGTGGTGACGACGACGATGATGGTGATGATGATGATGATGATGATGATGGTGGAGATGATGAAGATGGTGGTGACGATGGTGGTGATGATGATGATGATATGAATGATGATGTGGTGATGGAGATGATGATGGCGATGATCATGATGTGGTCATAGTGGAGATGATGAAGATGGTGATGATGATGGTGATGATGATGATGTTGATGTGGTGATGGTGGAGATGACGATGATGAAGATGGTGGTGGAGATGATGAAGATGGTGGTGACGATGGTGATGATGATGATGATGATGATGATGATGTGGTGATGGTGGAAATGAAGATGGTGATGTTGATGTTGATGATGATGATGATATCAGGAAAATGCCTAACATTAATTGGTCTAATGTTTTTGTTTAAATATGAAGCTCTGCTTTCTCTTCTCTGTGGTTGTTTGGGCAGTGTCCCGGTGGATGATTGTTTGACCGGACTCTCTTTGGAAAGAGCGATACACTGAAATTCCTCATGATCCTTAACGACCCTGTTAAACCCAAAGTCCGAATCCTTTACCCCGCCCTGAGTCTGCTCTGACCATTATTGCATGGCTCATACACTCACACACACATTCCAGCCCTCACATCCCTCCAGGGATGGTCAGGGATCAGGGCGGAATCACAGGCATGTAAAGGCTGGTGATTTCAGCACCAGCTCGCGTGTGCTGTGTTCTTTTTGATGCGATTGATGATCAGTGTTCCTCGCAGTTCCTTCACACGAATGCTAATTTTTCATATATTTACTCTTGGCGTCATTGCTAATTTTATGAGACCTATTGCTTTAAACAGTGAAAGCAGCTCACTGGATGTGGCAGGAACTGGCGGTTACCAGGCAACTAGCTGGATGAGAACAGTACAGCCATGTTTATGAGATGAACGCTGGCTTTGGATGGTTTAAACCACATGACCTCCCCAATAATAAAGTCTTTCTCACTGAGCATTGGATCATTTCAGAAAATGTCACCATCTCCTCTCAATTTCTTTTAAAAAAGAAAGAAAACTAGAGAGATGATGGGTGAAACAAAGAGGGAGGAGCAAGAATTCAATGTGAGAAGAATTGAGAGAGAGAGCAAGATAGAGAGAGAGAGAGAGAATTCATCTGTGTTGTGTAATTGTCTGGCTGCTGAAGAATATGGGCGTCCTCCCAGTCCCTGCAGAATAACATAATCCAGCGCTAAGAGCTAACAGGAGGACCAAACCCAACATAGCTCAACCAGCTGTGCTAAGCAGAGATCTGTGTGTGTGTGTGAGAGAGAGAGAGAGAGAAAGAGAGAGCGAGAAGAGGGAAAGCCAGAGTCCATCCAGATCATCCGTGTGCTGATGTCACACTATAACACATTTAACTAAGATGGATGATTCATGGTGTCCAGTACACCGTCTGACCCCGAGAGTCTCCCTGTCTGACACTCCTGCAGTCTGAAAGAGATGGAGTGAGGAGGGTTTTTTTTGTTTTTTGGGTTAAGACTTTAGTCACCTCTGGGTTTGATGTCAGTGCTGCAGTTTGAGGTTGAGGAACCAGAGCTAAAGTTTCAGTTCACCTCAGTTCAGTTTTATTTATATAGCGTGTTCAACAATGGACATGTGGACAATGGACAAAGCAGCTTTACAGAAATACATAAATTCTGGGTATAAATTTTAATTTTATAAATTTACCCCTAATGAGAGAGACAGAGGTGATGATGGCAAGGAAAAACTCCCTGAGATGACATGATGAAGAAATCTTGAGAGGAACCAGACTCAAGAGGGAACCAGGGAACCAGTTTGAGGTTGAAGAACCACAGGTGCAGTGTGAGGTTGAGGAATCAGAGCTGCAGATTGAGGTTGAAGAACCAGAGCTGTAGATTAGGGTTAAGGAACCAGACCTGCAGGTTGAGTTTGAGGAATCAGAGCTGCAGCTTGAGGTTGAAGAACCAGACCTGCAGGTTGAGGTTGAGGAACCAGACCTGCAGGTTGAGTTTGAGGAATCAGAGCTGCAGCTTGAAGTTGAGGAACCAGAGCTGCATCTTGAGGTTGAGGAACCAGACCTGCAGGCTGAGTTTGAGGAATCAGAGCTGCAGCTTGAGGTTGAGGAATCAGAGCTGCATCTTGAGATTGAGGAACCAGAGCTGTAGCTTGAGGTTGAGGAATCAGAGCTGCATCTTGAGATTGAGGAACCAGAGCTGTAGCTTGAGGTTGAGGAATCAGAGCTGCAGGTTGAGGTTGAGGAACCAGAGCTGCATGTTGAGGTTGAGGAAACAGAGCTGCAGGTTGAGTTTGAGGAATCAGAGCTGCAACTTTATATTCAGAAATCAGAGCTGTACTTTGTAGTTGAAGATTTAGAGCTGCAGTTGAAGTAGAGGTTTTAAAACATCAGAACTGCATTTGAAGTTTATGGAAACGAAGCTGCTGTTTGAGAAATTGAACAAGGTGGAGAACTCAGAGCTTCTTTATGAGTCTTACTTAGACATGCAGTATGAGGAACAATAAGTATAAAAAGTCTTCAAAACTACTGTGTAGTAGAGGAATGAAAGTTTTATAGACAATACGAGAATAACGTTTTACATTCCAGTATTACTAATTTTATTAAAATGTCTCCCAGTTTGTTAAAGAATTAGGTGTACATTCATTCAAATTGATTTCCATTTCTGTTTCTATTTTTACTTGTCAAACGCTTTTATCCAAACCTTTTATCCGAGTGTTAGTCTGAGCAGTTGAGGGTTAAGGATCCTGACTAATGATCCATCACTGGCTCTCTGGCAGTCCTGGGATTTCAAGTCATGACATTCCAGTCACTTTAGACAACCCGAGTGCGAGCAAATAACCTACACACAAGAGCTTTTACTGAGCGTCTGCAAGTGTAATAAGAGCTGTCATTACATTATTAAATTAAATTATTACCCGGTTACTACTACATTTTCCTCAGTACCTAAATGGGGATCATGTAAAAGCTTTTATAAATATTTTAAATATTTATTTATTTATTTGTTGGTTATTTGTTTGTGAAGACATTTGACTATAGTATCAATATGATGACACTTAATCCATTTTGGTCCTCAGAAAGCTCCAAATACATTGCCACACACACACACACACACACACACACACACACACACACACACACACACAGTGTGTAAGAATGTGTCACCCCGCCCTCTGCTGGTGTCTTTATATAAAAGTGGGGAAACGGCCCGTTTCAGCAGTAAAATGAAAACAAGCTTGTTGTCATAAAGCATCAGTGGGAAAAGGAACTACTAAAACTCCACCCTTTGGAAAATAGTGATGTTATAAGACTGGAATTCGGTTGTAATGTGAAGTACAAGTGTGTTTTTGAGCCCAAGCTGAAATCCACTGCATGTGTGTGAGCGAGATGGCATGAAATATGATATGTTCTTACTGAGACTTACAGAAAAGTGTGAGGTGTGATCACGCTGCCTCTTTCCCTTCTCCACCTCCTTACACATCCTGATCATCAGCACCACTCCATCAGATAAACCACACATCAGACACTGAAACTACTTTTGATGGTCTGTGTGAGTCAATAGTAATCCAATTCACCCATACATACATTTGATATTGGAGGTGAGGATGTCTGAGGTCTTGCTCTAAGAAGCCTTTAAATCTTTTCCATTGAGATGATGCTATTATGGTTAACCAAGTTTACCGCCCTCTTTAAATTTTTATATCACACATCTTAAATGCCTTGTACACAGTTTGAGTTTAAACAAAAATACATATTCTTTAATATACATATTTCTCAGCGGGAGTGACCGTGGTGTCAATCCTATTTCTTGTGATCTTGCGTTTAAAATTAACTACAGCTGCAACAACTAGTTGACAAAGTAAATAAAAAAATTTCAAAATAGTTGGCAACGAATTTTGTTCTCAAATCCATTACCTCATGAGTACTTAAACTTTTTTTTTAAAGCGCTGCATGGTTTAATTTTAATTTATATATCTTTAAGTCATCACGTTGGCATCCTGCTATTGGTTCACATCAGAGGAGTCAAATCCCTGGCTCCCTCATTCCCTGATTTGCTGATTCCTGGCATTGAAAACTAAGACTCAACCCCAAAGCTTCAGAGTCAATTCCACACACCGAGTGATGGGCACCAAATGATTCATCATGGGCACCAAATGATTCATTGTGGGCACCAAATGATTCCTCAAGGGCACAGAGTGATTCATCATGGGTACCAAATGATTCCTCATGGGCACCAAATGATTTATTATGGGTAATAAATGATTCCTCATGGGCACCAAGTGTAAAATCATGTACAATAAGTGAGTCATCATGGGCAATATGTGAGTCATTATTGGAGCCATGTGAACCACATGATTCATTATGGGCACCAAATGATTCATCATGGGCACCAAGTGATTTGTTATGGGCACCATGGCCAAGGAGCATTTAAACAGAAAATAGATTGTTCTAGAAATACCACTGACCAACTCAATCAAGTGACTGATCATGGCATGCCCAGCAAATGATTCAGCATTGGCCAGCAAATGATTCATCATTGGCAGCAATTGATTTATCATTGGCAGCAAGTCAGTTCCACACACTGAAAATGATTTGCCTTGTAAACATTGGCAAGCGTAATGCATTTAGCATCTTGAATATTTCAATTTCAATTAAGTTACATCTTTAAAGAGGCTGTGGTCATTCATAGGGGATGGGGTTAAGTTCGAATGGCTGTTTCTCTGGAACTGTATGTCTGATCGAGCTGAAATTTTGTATGCTAAATTGTTGTGCTAATCTGAATATGATGAATTTGGCAAGAACTGGCCACTGGGAGTGCTATTTGCCGAGTGTGCTTGGACGCTGCAGATTGCCTCTTGTTGGAATATTTGCCTTTGCTAACGTACCACTAAACAGCAATAACAAAAGTGGATTTGCTCCTAAAATATTTGTAGGAATTGAAATGTTAATTGCAAAGCATTGCATCAAGCTATAAGATATAATGATTGATTACACTGTGGACAGCATATGGTGTGTGGGTGTGTGTGGGTGCGTTTGTAGGTCATGTTTTTGCTTAGCCATCATATTTTCTCCCTGTAAACTGCTCTATGCTGACATTTGCCATGCACACATCTGCTGTTTTTAGAGCTAGCTTGTGAAAACCTGGATCTGGGAATCTCCAAAAGCTGCTTTGGGACATAAATGTTTATTAAAAACACTACAAAGATGAACTGATCCATCGTCATTTAATTTTTATTTTTAGGACTTTATGTCCAGTGAATACAGAATAACATTTTGTCTTTTTCTTGCTCAGGGAGACCGCGGTGTCGTCTTGAGCCGATGGACACTATCTTTGTGAAGCAGGTGAAGGAGGGAGGCTCCGCCCACCAAGCTGGACTCTGCACAGGTAGCGTGGCCATGATTTCTCTCCAGTACCCATGCCTTAATGGTACATTAGTGATTATGGATACTAGATTACTGATTAGGAGCACCAGTTGATTGATTTTGGATGGCAAGAGATTGTTTATGGTCCCCAAGAGGTTTTTCGTGGGCCTCAGGTTCTTATTCTGGGGCAATAAGTGAGTCATTTCGGGCAATAATTGAGTCATTCTAGGCAATAAGTGAGTCATTCTGGGCAGTCCGTGAGTCATTCTGGGCAATAATTGAGTCCTTCTGGGCCCCACGTTTACCAGGTGATTCATTATAGGCAGCAAATGACTCATCATGGGCACAAAATGATTCATCATGGGCAATAAGTGATTTGCTGTTGGTACCAAGTGAACCAAGTGATTTATTATGGGCACCAGGTGATTCATCATTAGCAATAAGTGAGTCATTATTGGCAGAAAGTCATTCTGGGTACAGATTGATTCATCACGGGCACCAACTGATTCATTGTGGGCACCAAATGATTTGCCAGGTGTACACAGTGATTCATTGTGGGCATTAAGGAATTCATTAGGGGCACTTGGTGCTTTATCATGACATTAAATGAGTCATCTTGGTCAATAAATGATTCATTTTTGGCATCAGTTGAACCAAGTGATTCATTATGGGCTCCAGGTGATTCATCGTGGGTACAAAGTGAGTCTTTATGAGCAGCAAATGAATCGAGTAATTCATTATGGGCAGCAAGTAATACATAATAGGCAATAGGTAAGTCATTGTGGGCAGTAAATGAGTCATTAGGGGCACCAAGTGATTCATCATGGGCACAATGTGATTCATCATGGGCACAAAATGATCCGTCATGTGTACAGAGTGATTCATTATGGGCATTAAATAATTCCTTATGGGCGCTGTGTGATTTATCATGGCAGCAAATGATACACCAAGTGATACATCATGGGCAATAAGTGAGTCAACAGGGAGTACGTGGTTCACTGTTGGCAGCAAATGAGCCAATGATTTTTTTATGGGCACCAGGTGATTCATTTAGGGCACTAAGTGACACATCATGGGCATTAGGTGAATCATTTTGGGCACTAAATGATTCATCATGGGTATCAAGTGATTCATTATGGGTACAAAATCGGTCATATTGGGCACAAAGTCAATCAGATTGTTCATTGTGGGCACCAAATGATTCGTCGTATGTCAATATGGGCATCAAATAATTCATTACAGGCACTGTGGGGATTGATCACAGGCCAAGTGAGTCATCATAAGTGAGTCATCATGGGAAATAAGTGACTCGTTATGAATCATCTTGGGCACCAAATGATTCACTATATGCAAAAACTAATTGTTTAATGAAAAACTATGGCCTAAGTTTGTATAATGGGAAATATATATAATAAATATAAATGCTAAAATTGCCGGGTTATATTTTTATAGGAAGTCTCACTCCTTAAACATGTTTTTGTATGTTTTCGGTTCTCAGGTGATCGTATAGTGAAGGTGAACGGCGAGAGCATCATCGGCAAAACGTATTCACAAGTCATTGCTCTCATACAGAACAGGTAAAGCACCATCTTTCTTTCTTTCTTTCTTTCTTTCCTCTCTCTCTCTTTCTCCACTCCCTCCATCCTTGTTTCTTATTTTTTGTGGTGGCGGGGGATTTGTTGTGAATGAATCACTTGTTTTTCAGACATCAATTCTGATCTCCAGTGAAATGGAAAGCGTGGCCTCTTTAGACTAACCTTATCTCGGCTTCATTTCCTCTACGCATTTCTTCATCCCATTTAGAGTTTCAGTTGAAATTCCTCTCAGCACTTTAATGTGTGTGTGTGTGTGTGTGTGTGTGCGGGTGGGTGTGTGTGCTATGTGTTCTTCAGCACAAACTGCTGCACACGTTGTGAGTTATATGGATTCTCAGTAAAAGATGATTGTGTTTCTGTTCCCTGCTTACAGTGACACGTCTCTGGAGCTCTGTGTGATGCCTAAAGATGAAGACATTTTGCAGTTGGTGGGTTCCTTGTAAATTTCTCTCTCTCTCTTTCTCTTTCTCTCTCTCTCATGCACACACACAATTACGTCCACACACTCTCAGACACAATGGTGTGTATGTACAGCTTGCTTTATCCTGCATTAGAGCAGCCATTCTAGCGCTTGCTGATCTTTTTTCTCCTCTTCTCTCTCACTGCTTCCTTTCTTTTCTGCCTTCCATCTTTTGGTCCACAGTTCTCCCGGGACATCACAGCTCTGGTAAGCAGGATTTCAGCTCCTCATCTGTTACATGTGCTTTTCTCTTACACTTTTCTCAGTCTGCCGTCTTTACATCCACATCCATGTCTTCTGTTCTGAGTAAAGCAGCTCTCCGTCTACATTATAGCTCTTTTCCTAACTCTTATAGGAACTGTTCTCTCTCTCTCTTCTCTAAGATTTATGAATGGAGAGTGAGAGGGATTGAAAGAGAGAAATAAAAAAGGGATACAAACAGAGGGAGAGATAGAGGGAAAGATACAGGGGGAGATTTTATTTGATTATTCATGTATTAAGCCAGAATTGTTCTACATCTTTTATGGTTAATAATAGTTTTATTAGCTAGTAAGTGCTTTAGTAATGTTGCTAATACATACAAAGAGAAAGAGAGAGAGAGTGGGGAGGGAGAAAGAGAGAGAGAGAGAGAGAGAGAGAGAGAGGGGGAAGGTATTCTGAGGTAATTTGACACTTCAGGTAAATTTGCCATGGAAAGAGTCCAACACAAAACTCACTTGCTTTCACTTCTGCCCAAGCAAGCGTTTCATACACACTTTCGGAGACGAGACGGGTTTAGACCGACGATACACTTACCGACAAACTCAACGCCCTGCTACAGTAGGACATTACTCTTCTAATATACACAGAGACTCGGGAGCAGAATGGATTATAGCTCATTATTTTCACTAGAGCGATGAGTGTTATGGCGGTAGTAGTGTTTACTTTGGCTGGTGGAAGCTTCCTCGTATGTGTGTGTTTCTAAGTCACCATAGCCAAGGGTGTGTAAGTATTAGCCTCAAAATTACTCCAAAGTGTCGCTGGATTTTGTTTTGTCTCTCACTTCTTGTTGTATGCTTCTGTCATGTTCAAAGCTCTCAGAATGGTAACTTAAGGGTGGTAACAGTAATGCTGCTTCATTAACGTAACGGGGAGGTACCAGTAATGCTGCTTCATCCATGCCGTCATTGATTATTTTCGTATAACAGCAAGACACACAGTGTGTTATTCCTTACTTAATTAACAAGCATGTAAGTATTTAAGTACTTGTTTCGTCATTTTTAGGCCTATTCCAAAGATGCATATCTCAAAGGGAATGAAGCATACAGTGGAAATGCACAGAACATCCCAGAACCTCCTCCTATCTGCTACCCACGGATAGAGCCTAAGACGTCAGGGATGACACACACTGATGAGCCTTCTGCTCCCTCAGGTGCTCATGGAGTGTTGTCCCAGGGGGCGGAGCCAAGCTCTGATGTGGGCTGTTGTGTGGAAGTCCCTATTACACAATTGTCCCCATCGCCTCCTCGCTCGCATGACTCCAAACTCCAGACTGTTGCATGTGTATATGATGAAAGTGTGCGGGGGGCAGCGGCAGAGGTTTCGGATTCCCTGGAATGTTCTCCTCACCCGTATGACACAAACTCTAACCACAGGTTGCAGGAGACAAAAAAAACACCGCTTTGTACCTCATCCCTTGAAAACCTTTCCTCAGTCCGTCCGAGATCCCAAACCACACCTTGTTCTTCTTCTGCTAGAGGGACACAGTTGCACTACACACCAAAAAGACTGTCAGAATCCCCAGGATTCTCCACACACTTTCCTATACACACTCCTTTTCACCCTGACTCCACATCTACGCCATCCAGTAGACATGCCATGAGCCCATTCACGCCCTCTCCTCCAACTGTTGCATCATCTCCCTGCTCCCCAATGCATCAGAACATTGACTGGAGGAATTACACCACCTACAAGGAGTACATTGACAACAAGCGCCTCTATACGTACGGTAGCAGGACAATCCAGGAAAGACTGGACAGCCTGCGGGCGGCAAGCCAAGCTAGTAACGCAAACACGAGTACAGAGGGCGTGAATGGATCCCAGCCAAGGCAGAGGAGCACTTGTCATGAGCGAGGTCCTGCAAATTCTGGAGTCCAATCTCTATGCAGTGTGTCTCAGGAAAGACTGGAAGTAAAGGAACGAGCAACGTCAAGGGATTGGCATCGAAGTGCATCACAGGATGCACTTCCTTCATCCACAAAGAGCACATACAAACCTCGGGCAAGATCTTGCGACTACCTGGGCAGACAGGCTGAAAGCAGGGTGTCGTTGATGGACAGAAGAGTTTATGGAAGGACAGAGACGGAGGAGAAGGCACTTACTTGCACTGGAGAGGAGACCAGAGGCTGCAGGCAGTCACTCTCATTAGGCAAAGTGGCACAGACTCAAAGGACCACAGTGGGTGGATATGGCAGTTTCCCAGGACTAAATGCTAAAAGTAAAGGTACAGATCCACAGATACTGAGCTCCAGAGTGGAGAGTCTGGGTAACACTGCTGCTTCTAAGACACGGCTCCCCATTCAGACCTCTGTATTGGACGGCTCCTACGTAGCCAAGGCTCTTGCTTCTTTAAACACAGCCGCAGTGACCACGAAAAACCAAAGAACCGCCCTTGTGCCAAATCACATGTCTCCCGGACGGCAAACTGAGAGCCATCGGGATCCCATTGGTTCCATTCCTTGCCCTGACCAATCCAAAGGTCAAAGGACACAGCAGGATGGGTCAGTAGCCACTAATGGCTCAATTGTGGAAGGTCTTGAAGGTGCAGAGGCCACAGTGGTGGTGGTGAGGAGGGAGAAAACAAAAAAATCAGGCCCATTACCTCTCAGACACCCGTCCTACATCCAGGCTGTGAATGACGGAGCAGATAGAGTGGAGAAAATCACAAAGACACCAAAGTGCTGGAGGTCCAACGATGCTGTGCAAGACGGGTACAAACAATTGCTCGGAGAGGAATACAAACCCTCAGGATCCGGCCAACTGCATGAGTCACTCGACTCTATCCCCTTCATTGGTAAGCTTTAATTTAACATAATAATAGTTATGATTGACCAGATTGTATCAGTAATACTGCAATGGGTGATAATGGTTATGATTACTACTAGACAGTAATAGATATTTTCTTGAATGGATTTTGTAATGTTTCATTTGATCTATTAGTGCTTTTTTTATTTAAAAAGGCACAAGACTCATCAGATTAGGCACTGATTATCAGCACAGTGCAATTGTAAGGTTAGGTTTTACACTTAGTCATGGCTTATTTTTGGATGATTACCTCCAGTCAAGGTCCTTATTTCAGTGGTTCTCATCCCTGCAACTCCCCAAAAATTTCACAGTATATACAATTTCCTTTCATTTTCACCACCAGTTCATGGCTTTGTAAAATACCATGATACTGTAAAACTGTGATATTTATAGAATAGGATATCATACCAAGAAAATTCCACTTGTTGCTACAGTAATTGTTGGACCAAAACTTTGGAACTGGTAACTACTCTAGTTTTCTGATCTTAAGTTGTATTTGATGGTGTTATTACGAGGATGAGAATGTTTATATGCTCATCTGGCCATTTAACCCTATTTTTATAACCTGATAGTAAATGGGATATTTGTATAGTTACCGCTGTAAAAAAAAAAAAAAAAAAAAAAAAACATCTGCTATTAGAGATATTTACATGCTACCGACACCCCAAGTGTAGTATGTGTGTGTGTATGATACTTTTGAAGCATTTGGAGCATGCTTTGCATTTGAGTGTGACTGTTGAGACAGTGAAATGAAGTGATCAGATTCCATTTTCCATTACAGAACTGAGATGCATGCAAATTATACTGAAGAAGATAGCAGGGCATGTTCAGTGTTATTTCAGCGCACACAGCGTTTCAGTCATATCGAGCATGGCAGGTTTATTGAACAGCCAAGATCACAGTGATAACATATGATGTTGTGGTGTATTGGGATGTAGAACAGATCATATGACAGTATCAAGAGTGTAAAACGTTGCCCAGGACTGCTGGGAAAGAGGATCCTGTTATTACTTTTACATATTAAAGCTCTTACCTAAAGTTCTTATGCTTTTAAAACTGAAACCTGAGATCAGCAGGTCATGTGTTAGGCATTACAAAACAGCAGCACATTCCAGGAAATGTTGGAGTGGATTTCGTAATGCAGTGTGTGGTTAAGGTATGAAAAAAATGTAGCTGCTTGTGCAAACACATAGTGGGAACCTAATATAGCAGCACTTCCCTTCTAAAGCATACCAATAACAAGACTCACCATCAAACGCCAACACTCAGCATCACACACCAACAATCACCATCACACACCAACAATCACCATCACACACCAGCAATCACCATAACACACCAACTCTCACCATAACACACCAGCAATCACCATCACACACCAACTCTCACCATAACACACCAGCAATCGCCATCACACACCAACTCTCACCATAACACACCAACACTCACTATAACACACCGACAATCACCATCACACACCAGCAATCACCATAACACACCAACACTCACTATAACACACCAACAATCACCATCACACACCAGCAATCACCATAACACACCAACACTCACTATAACACACCAACAATCACCATCACACACCAACAATCACCATCACACACCAGCAATCACCATAACACACCAACTCTCACCATAACACACCAGCACTCGCCATAACACACCAACTCTCACCATCACACACCAACACTCACTATAACACACCGACAATCACCATCACACACCAGCAATCACCATAACACACCAACTCTCACCATAACACACCAGCACTCGCCATAACACACCAGCAATCGCCATCACACGCCAACTCTCACCATAACACACCAACACTCACCATAACACACCGACAATCACCATCACACACCAGCAATCACCATAACACACCAACTCTCACCATAACACACCAGCAATCACCATCACACGCCAACTCTCACCATAACACACCAGCAATCGCCATCACACACCAACTCTCACCATAACACACCAGCAATCACCATCAGACACCAACTCTCACCATAACACACCAGCACTCACCATAACACACCAGCAATCGCCATCACACGCCAATTCTCACCATAACACACCAACACTCACCATAACACACCGACAATCACCATCACACACCAGCAATCACCATAACACACCAACTCTCACCATAACACACCAGCAATCACCATCACACGCCAACTCTCACCATAACACACCAGCAATCGCCATCACACACCAACTCTCACCATAACACACCAGCAATCACCATCAGACACCAACTCTCACCATAACACACCAGCACTCACCATAACACACCAGCGATCGCCATCAGACACCAACTCTCACCAAAACACACCAGCAATCACCATCACACACCAACTCTCACTATAACACACCAACTCTCACCAAAACACACCAGCAATCACCATCACACACCAACTCTCACTATAACACACCAACTCTCACCATAACACACCAACTCTCACCATAACACACCAACACTCACCATCACACACTGACATTCTCCATTAAACCCCAACACTATTGGTCCTACAGTTTCTTTACGAGAAGACAAAACTAGACAAAAAAAGTGTCGATGAGGTGTAATTACAACACTAACCTCCATAATTCAGATTCCAGTGTTACACTTGGTTGCAAGACTGAGATGTTGGAAGCAAGTTGAATTTATTTGGAATATTCCAGTAATCGTAGTTAATTTTGCACCAAGGAGGCTCCAAAACACAGGTTGCAATAACATGGTGACATAATCCTTAATCAAAACAAACCAGAAAAATCAAGTTAAAATAGGAGAAAATGCAAGACTATGGGGAACCAGGAAAACCACAAGAGCCAGGGGAAAATAAACGACTTCAATGAGGAAGCATGCAACAGAGAGAAACAATCAGCAGTGAGTGAGACAGAATTACGAAGAATAGGAAGCTCTGATCATACTCAGTATGGGATATAAAAGCCAGGGAACAGTTGAAACAAATCAACATAAAGACTGATGGTTTCTGAGAACAGGAAGCTGTGGCTATTATAATGAATGCTAAAAGGATGTAGAGTGTGCTGGGTCAACTGGGACAGAATCAGTGTGGACATGACAACCAGCCACTCTTCTGATGACGCTTTATGATAGGACAGGATTGTATGATGATATAATATCCATATTGTGATGAAATATGCCACAATATACCTTACTGAGATATCCGGCGTATCGTAATATCATTTATAACTTTCTTCTATGGTCTTTTTTAAATAATCTTTGCTTTTTTTACTGATTCTTTAAATCAGTTGCTTTATTTTGTTATTCTGTTTTAGTAGACATTAAATAAAAGCATCATCACATTCAATTTTACACAGGTTCCTTTTTATTTCACCACTACTGTTTTATTGGCAGGTTGTTAGCAAAGCGATATGTCGCCCATTCCTGCTTTATGTCAGTGGTCTTCAGCTGGTGGACCACGAACCCCGCAAAGTATTTCAGCTGACTGAGTACACAATTACTGTAGCAAAAATCATCCACAGTTCAGCAACTCTGTTTTTCCTAAACATGACCCAGGGCAGCTTTTGTATCTGATCATCTGCTGTGCTTTATCCAATCACACACATTTACGCAAATTATGTAGCAGAAGGAAGCTCTTCTGATCAGAGACATGCTACAGGACTGGAAACTGGAAACTGTTTTCCAGACATTAACAGATTTTTAAAATTTCATTTAAAAATGACACAGCTTGTTTAAAAAGAGTCGGCAAAGGAAACAGAATTTTTTAAAGACGAATGGAAGGAGAACTGTGTGTTTACTCTTCATGTCATGTTCAAAACAGACAATTCATCTGTTCAGCGTCAGAAGTGGGAATGTGAAATAAAACATAATATCTTAGATTAGCTTTATTTATATCTATAAACTAATCACTAAGCATTAAAGGGAACCATTCAGGCGTGGTATTCGCTTATCCAAGCAAGTAATTGTATGTAACAGGACCTTCACAAATGTTAAGCAAGTTCCTGCATGACCTCAAAGAAGCATATGTTCTACACTTTCAGCAGTGTTTTAAAGCAACTTTGGTGTTTATTTACAGTAAGAAATGGTGTAGAAATGACTCTCCAGACTAACACAGAGCATCGAGAGCATTGTTTACTCTTCGCCTGCTTTTGGTATTTGTCATTGCAGCAGGCACCCGTCATTGGTTCAGGGTGTGATGTGAACGATATTACGACTGATAAGACATGCAGCTCTTAGCTCTACAATCAAAGACTGGGATTTCCATGTTTCCACTCTGACGATATGGAAGTGTGATAACCCGCAGGGCCGGTTAGGACTCGAGCGTACATGTTCACCTGTCTGTCTGGCGTCAAACACGATGACTCCTTTGCTTACCTGCTTCTCTAATCCAAACACAGGAATTAATCACTTCCTCTTCTCTAGATGCACCGGACAAAAACAAAAAGTCTTCCTTTTCTAGCAAAATCACCACAAGCACAAGCTCGATGATGTAGCCGTCTAACTTTTTGTTAATTATGTTTCACTAAATATCTGAGATTTTTTAAACCAAAATATTTCCTAATAGTAAAAATATATATATAATTTAAGTAATTTGAGCTATCTTTCTCTACTGTTAAATTTTTAGCAACTAATAAAAATATAATATTTATTCTATTCTTTTTTAAATCAACATTAAAGTAATTTTCTTAGCAGTGGAGTGTTATGATGTTATAAAAATGTGACATGGAAGTGGAAATTTTAGGGATGCAAACATCAATTTTAATTTGTAGGACTGTCTGATCAGCTGTGACTGGAATGCATACCAAAGTATACATTTTGAAACTTTTTTCGATTGTGTTTTCATGAAAATATATTGTTTAATATATAAATATTATTGTAAATGTGTATTACAGTATACAGATCATTCCTGCTTTTCCTTATATGAGAGAATAAATGGATTATAGTCTATATGAGTGAATAGTTTGAGCATATAATATACTGTATAAAAAGTATATATAATATACAGAGCGTATAATACTGTATATAATGTATAGTTTAGGTAGGCTCTTGTGCACTTCAGAGCGTTTAATTTTTATTTTACATTAAAGTGTATTGTGATGTCAAAATGTCAAAAATCTGTGATAAAACATTTAAGAGCAAAAACACTGGAGAAGTATACATACTAATAATGTAATTTTACGTAAGTAATGTTAGTATTTGGCAGTATATATCGCAATATATATTTTCATTTCATATGCGGTGAGACTCACTAAATTAATATCTTTTAAGCACCTTGTTCACCAGTAAATACAATCAAATGGATGAATGAATAGAAACGATTGAACATTGTTAAATAGTTCCTGCCTCTGGGAGAACTCGGAGATATCAGAGATGTTCTGTGCTGACTGTGTGTGTGTGTGTGTGTGTGTGACTCACATTCCCTCACTGAGATTTTAATAAGTGTTATCTCAAACTGTTTGAGTCATGTCTTCCTTTCTCATCGTTTACAGTCTGACCATGTGTTCAAACTTGCAAGCATGTGCTCGAAACCCAACTGTGATTTCATCATCAAGGAACATTTGAATTGAGATTTTCTCCATTGTATGTAAATTAGGTATGACTCTGTAACGCGACAGAACCAGAACAGCTCGCTCAAATGGTTCCTCAGACCAATCCTCTGGTGTGTGTGGTCCAACGTTTCTTCAGTTCCCCGCTCACAACTTTTTAGTTTGACACAAAAATGGAAGAAAATCTTATATCTGTGGTTTCATCATATCATGTCATATACAACCTCTCATTAAACGTGTATAGAGAGATTACGAAATGAAAACAACAACAACATTTTCCCAGTAGGTCTAAATTCCTTTCCAGAATTTGTCACTTCCAGAACGTCTGCCTACAGGAAGGTCTGATGATAGATAGATAAATAGATAGATAGATAGCCACTACAAACGGGTATTTGGAGATGGAATGATGGCAGGAAAATCTGTGTGAAATTATTTTTTCTACGATTCTGCAAGCAACAAATGACACTATGAAGTACAAGGATGCTCTGAATTTTTTTTTAAGTAAATACATGTTTCTGGTAAAATGTAGTGTTTGTTTTTATTTGTCTCCATAGACTTCCTGTAAGCAGAGTGGGTTATTGTATGTAAAGAACTTTATTAATCTTTTATTTTGTTCTAAGTGGCATCCTAGTAAAGAGAAAGCATCGAACACTGGAGCAGGAGCATAAAATATAGTTTCCATTCAGAATGAAAATCAAAATAAAATCCTTGGAAAGCAGCTAGTGCAGTTAGCTTGCTTTGCTACTTGAATGAAGCTAATATGAAACTGAGCACGTAACACGTAAATCAAATCAAACGTAATAAGTTTTTAAATAAAAGTGATGTGTATAAATCATATAGTGAGCTGTATCTTATTTAGGTCTGATTTCCAGGGAGCATTTGTGCTTCTGAGAGAAAGTTCCTAACAGCCGTTTTCTAGCTAACTTTTTGCTGAACAGATTTTAAGTAAGCATCGTGTGTACTCATCTTGGTGAAGATAATCTCAGTGAACTACTACAGTTTGAGAAACTCATTTCTCATTTGTGGATTAAATACAACCCAGTAGGCACAGGTAAAAAAAGACAATAATATTACGAACCACAATAAATTGTTAGACCATTATCGTGATGTGAAAAAGGAATATGTGCTTAGGTGTGTATAAACTCCTCTTTCCAGCGTACTGAGCTCTGAGATTTAAAACCATCTTCATTTTTCTTTCTATTCTTTCTATTTCTTCACAGATGAACCGTCCAGCCCCAGTACTGACCTCGATGACCCACAATTCCCTGTTTGCACCATCGTCTCTGCTGTTCCGCCGAGCCCCACCTCCTCCTCCGCCGTCTTTCACCGCCAGCTCTCTCATGACCAAGGTGACACACACATTACAATCACGTGAAATCAGCAGTCAGTGTATACCTGGAGAGCAGGTTATGACCTGTGTGTGTGTGTGTGTGTGTGTGTGTGTGTGTGTAGACTCGTTGCGGCTCACAGTTCTGGATTCAGATTCCGCTGCTAAAACAGAGCGCTCCAAGTCTTACGACGAAGGACTGGACAACTACAGGGACGAAGAACGCGGGTATGTTCATCATTTCATCATATCACATCTATGTAATCAGAGGTAGTGGTGGAGAAGGAACAGAAATACAAAAACACAAACTCTTAATTCCAGTTAAAGCAGGAAAGAAATGATAATAAATAATAAATAAACCCTATCACTACATAGGAATAGTTTAAATCATTTCTGATGAGTTGCCCCATTTCCTTCATTTTCTTTTATCTAATATTGTTACAGCACTTGAATGTAGATTAATGCTTTTGTGTGGCGTTATCTCTGAACTTATGTGCAGCTGTACAGCTTAATAATTGGGGTCGTCATGTGATGAATGTTACCAAATGTATATTTAAATGTAAGAGGCAATATATTTTTTAAAAAAGATGGGGAGGGTTTATTTTCAATATAATTATGTGAATAGTTGCATACTTTATAGTATTAATTTAGTTTAAGTTCATCAGTGTGCTTATTGTGCTTCTTTATGATATTGAAAGAATCTGCACATTTAATCTGCATGTTACACTGATGACTCAAACAAATAGCAGTGTCACAGCAATGAGGATTGTGGCATTGCACTAATGACAGGTGTGGTGGTGCAATCATTTTATGAAATTTTAAACATCTTAATTGAAGTCACAGTAATAATGTTTCAGGTTACACTGTTTGTGTGAAAGATGCAGTAATGACAGCTGTAGAAATGCACTGATAATGGGACTGGCATTGCACTAATGATGTGTAGCATAGCACTGATGATGCATTGAGGCATTGCACTAATGACGTGTGTGGCATTGCACTAATGACGTGTGTGGCATTGCACTAATGATGTGTGTGGCATTGCACTAATGAAGTGTAACATAGCACTGATGACGTCTGTGGCATTGCACTAATGACATGTGTGACATTGCTCTAATGACTATGTGAGGCATTGCACTAATGATGTGTGTGGCATTGCACTAATGACGTGTGTGGCATTGCACTAATGACTATGTGAGGCATTGCACTAATGACTATGTGAGGCATTGCACTAATGACGTGTGTGGCATTGCACTAATGACGTGAGGCATTGCACTAATGACTATGTGAGGCATTGCACTAATGACTGTGTGTGGCATTGCTCTAATGACTATGTGAGGCATTGCACTAATGACTATGTGAGGCATTGCACTAATGACTATGTGAGGCATTGCACTAATGACTATGTGTGGCATTGCACTAATGACGTGAGGCATTGCACTAATGACTATGTGTGGCATTGCACTAATGACGTGTGTGGCATTGCACTAATGACTATGTGTGGCATTGCACTAATGACGTGAGGCATTGCACTAATGACTATGTGAGGCATTGCACTAATGACTATGTGAGGCATTGCACTAATGACTATGTGAGGCATTGCACTAATGACATGTGTGACATTGCACTAATGACGTGTGTGGCATTGCACTAATGACTATGTGAGGCATTGCACTAATGACTATGTGAGGCATTGCACTAATGACATGTGAGACATTGCTCTAATGACGTGAGGCATTGCACTAATGACTATGTGAGGCATTGCACTAATGACGTGTGTGGCATTGCACTAATGACTATGTGAGGCATTGCACTAATGACATGTGAGGCATTGCACTAATGACTGTGTGTGGCATTGCACTAATGACTATGTGAGGCATTGCACTAATGACTATGTGAGGCATTGCACTAATGACTATGTGAGGCATTGCTCTAATGACATGTGTGGCATTGCACTAATGACTATGTGTGGCATTGCACTAATGACGTGAGGCATTGCACTAATGACTATGTGAGGCATTGCACTAATGACTATGTGAGGCATTGCTCTAATGACATGTGTGGCATTGCACTAATGACTATGTGTGGCATTGCACTAATGACGTGAGGCATTGCACTAATGACTATGTGAGGCATTGCACTAATGACTGTGTGAGGCATTGCACTAATGACTATGTGAGGCATTGCACTAATGACATGTGTGACATTGCTCTAATGACGTGAGGCATTGCACTAATGACTATGTGAGGCATTGCACTAATGACATGTGTGACATTGCTCTAATGACGTGAGGCATTGCACTAATGACTATGTGAGGCATTGCACTAATGACGTGTGTGGCATTGCACTAATGACTATGTGAGGCATTGCACTAATGACTATGTGAGGCATTGCACTAATGACATGTGAGGCATTGCACTAATGACTGTGTGTGGCATTGCACTAATGACTGTGTGTGGCATTGCACTAATGACTATGTGAGGCATTGCACTAATGACTATGTGAGGCATTGCACTAATGACATGTGAGGCATTGCACTAATGACTATGTGAGGCATTGCACTAATGACTGTGTGAGGCATTGCACTAATGACTGTGTGAGGCATTGCACTAATGACTGTGTGTGGCATTGCACTAATGACTATGTGAGGCATTGCACTAATGACTATGTGTGGCATTGCACTAATGACTGTGTGAGGCATTGCACTAATGACTATGTGAGGCATTGCACTAATGACGTGAGGCATTGCACTAATGACGTGTGTGGCATTGCACTAATGACTATGTGAGGCATTGCACTAATGACTGTGTGAGGCATTGCACTAATGACGTGAGGCATTGCACTAATGACTGTGTGAGGCATTGCACTAATGACTATGTGAGGCATTGCACTAATGACTGTGTGAGGCATTGCACTAATGACGTGAGGCATTGCACTAATGACTGTGTGAGGCATTGCACTAATGACTATGTGAGGCATTGCACTAATGACTGTGTGAGGCATTGCACTAATGACGTGAGGCATTGCACTAATGACTGTGTGAGGCATTGCACTAATGACTGTGTGAGGCATTGCACTAATGACTGTGTGAGGCATTGCACTAATGACGTGAGGCATTGCACTAATGACATGTGTGGCATTTTACACAAGTTGTTTGGAGTTACACTAATGCTGCATCACATTACACTGTGTGGAACATCACTAATGATGACTGTGGCACTGCTCTAATGCCATGTTTCGAAGTGCATTAATGACATTGCACAAATGACAGGTGTACCATTTCACTATTGACGGCTGTGATGTTTCATTAATGATGTGTGAGGAATTGCACTAATGACAAGTGTGCACTACTGACACTAATGCCAACGTCACAGTAATGATGCGTCACATTACAGTATTTGTTTGAGAGATGTCACTTATCATGTATCGTATATCTCCCTGTGCAGGAAACTGATAACGCACATCGGTCTGAGAGGTCTTAGGAAGGTGAGTAAAGACATCGTGATAATGTGTATGCTTGATGATTGAACACATACACACACACTCACACACACACCCAAAATGGAGAGAATATTTCAAACAAACACACACTCACCACAATATTCATGTTTTTGGTGGTGATGTTAAGTATGTGGTGTGTGTGTTTGTGTATGTGTGTGTGTGTGTGTGTGTGTGTGTGTGTGTGTGTGTGTGTTATTGCAGACTGTGGATCGGTCCTCAGAAGATTCTGGCTCCAGGAGAAACTCTTTGTCAGATGTCTTTGTTAACGCTACTAAGGAGGGAGTCCTGCACTTCCGCCAGTTCAGTTCAGACAAGGGCAAGGTAACACACACACACACACACACACACACGCACACACGCACACACACACACACAAATTTACAAATTTGTGGAGTCAGTACTATTATATTATTGTATTTTCCAGAAAGAAGTGCATATTTATGGTGCATTTCTAAGCTGTTTTTTTTTCATTATAATATATAATAATTTATGTATATTATGATTTATATTTATAAATCATATAAACATGGACGTTTATAAAGAGCCATCTGTGGGGATGTAAAAGATAGTTTCGACACAGAAACGGTTCGATATGAAACGATTTAACCTCGTGTCAGTGCAGTACGTTGCAGTGTGATATGATACGACGAGATGTAACGTAATTCAGTACAGTGTCAACAGTTCAATTTTAATTCTGCTGAAGTTGTATTTGGAAGATATAATCTCGTATAATATCATAAACCACAACACCAGGAAAATGTAGACCACGTTACAACAGACTCCACATTTTCATTACTAAGATAAGGTGCTAATTGATATAATGTATATTTGCGTGTATGGACTTAATGTATAGTTTTAATAAGACTCCAAAAATATCAGTATGTCATTGTAGCGACAGTGAAGGAGACGTAAAGCAACATAAACACCTATTAATGCTCATAAAAGTCATACGTCTCTCATATTTAACTTCACCAATACTGTGTAGTAGCCATAAGCACTTAGCATAGGCCAATTCTGATTGGTCAGAAGGTGTTGATTAATTTTCTATAAAAGCAGCTCTGACAATAGTGCAGCTTTATATTAATGCGTTCGTTCTAATACGTTATCGTTTCTATAGTAACAGCTCATTCACAGGGACATGTACGGTGGTGTAATCGTTGATTTGGTGAAGTTGTCTGAAAGGCGTAATTTGTTTTATATAACATTTAGAGAAGGAGTCTCCAGTGTCAGCGCTCTTTTTTTGACATCTGACATCTGACATCTTTCAGACAGAGGAGTTTTTACTCTTTGCGGTTTCTCAGTAACATAACAAGCTTCATTTTTTTTCACAAGAGAGAAAATCGACTGTTTATGGTTTATAGCTACTATCACATAAGTAACTAGTAACAGGAACTGACTAGTTTCATGGACATTAAATGTAACTATAAATGGATAAAAAGCTATGGGGTTTTTTTAGCTAATAAAAAATCGTAATTGTTGGCAAATTTCTGCGATATAAAAGAAATAAAATGCAAAAACATATTCAGGGTGGTAACAGTAATTCTGCTTCATCGTACCACCGTGTAATTGATGATTTTACTATAACAGCACGACACAGAGTGTTTTATTAACTTGCGCAAGAGTTATCCGCTTCTGAATATTTTTATAGTTTAATACTTTGTGTTTGTGTGTGTTTAATTCTTTTCAGCGTGTAGGCGGCGGCATGCGGCCGTGGAAGCAGATGTACGCTGTGCTCCGTGGCCACTCCCTCTATCTGTACAAGGACAAGAAGGAGGGGCAAACGCCAAACTCGCACACGGAGGAGGAGCCTTTGTCGATCAGCATTAAAGCCTGTTTGATTGACATCTCCTACAGCGACACGAAGCGGAAGAACGTCCTGAGGCTGACCACGTCGGACTGCGAGTACCTGTTCCAGGCCGAGGACAGAGAGGACATGCTGGCCTGGATACGAGCTATTCAGGAGAACAGCAACCTGGATGAGGAGGTACGGCACGCCTCTTCATCACAGCTCAATTATTTCAGAAGCAAACGCAGAATTTCAGACTTATTCTAGTGGTTTGTTTATTTTATTGCTACTGCAGTGAGGGATCATCTCACAAATTAGGAAAATAGCATATCAGCATTATTGGAGACGTTTCTATGATACAAAACAGTAGTGCTGATTTTTAGAAATAAATAAGTAAGTAAGCATTGTTTGATGAAACTTTATATATAAATAAAGGTATAAATAAAGAAAAAAAAATTAAAATAATTGATTTTTTATTTTTTTTTTTTTAAATAACGGATGGATGTTTTTCATGTTGAGCAATTTAGACTTTAAAAATGTTACTAGCCAAGATTATTCCAGGCAGGTTCTGGCTGTAAAAATGTAAACCTGAAAGAAATGATTTAACTCTAGTCAAGAACAAACATATTGTGCATCAAGACTTAGCAAAGACACCAAGTTATATGTGTGGTGCAAACGCTGGTGTAGTTTAGCGCTTGTAGTTTAGCTAATAAAATGATTGCTAGCTCTGTATCTCATAGCTCGGGTGTTCTGTGGCTGTGACTTATCCGTGTTTTCCTTCATTTAGAACGCACTGATTACAAGCACAGACCTCATCAATCGCAAAATCAAGGAGTACAACACTCTGATGAGGTGAGGAGAGCGTGAGCAGTCTGCACTTCACCTGCTAGCAGTGTTACCTTCCTCTACTCTTCATCACACCACACTGTCACTGATTACTTTCCTTTAACAGCACCACACACAGTGTTTTATTCCTGAGTGTTATAACAGTTTATTAATGCACCACCTAATGAAGTGTTCAGTCACACAGTGTGATTGTAAATGTGACTGCTGTGTGTGTGTGTGTGTGTGTGTGTGTGTTTCAGTCCACCCGGCAGTAAGAACGAGCCGTCCCCGAGGTCCTCTCGTCAGTCTCTGAGTATCAGACACACTCTGCTGGGGGGGAACAAAACGCCGAGCCCTCACTCGCCCCACAAGGAGCAGGAGAGGAAAATCCTCCACAGAGGTAGCACTGCTAGAGCTGCACTTTAAATACACACACGTGTTAATCTCATGCTCTTTATAAGGCTGTGTTTCGGGGGGACGCAGCATTCTCCAGAATAAAAAAAAAAGAATATAAAAAAAAGGTAAAATAAGGAATAAAGCTGGGAAAAATGATGATATAATATCAGTAATGTGATGAATTATAACAGTAAACTTTTCCTGAGATATTGTGAGAGAGAGATACTGTCATTATATCATTTATTTATTTATTTATTTATTCATTCATTCATTCATTCATTCATTTATAAACCCTACTAGAATCAGCAGATTTAATGTTAAAATTATGGACTTGTATTTTTTAGTAATTTTTTTCCTCATTGTCATTGTTATTTTTATTTTAGTTCTTATTTATTTCTTGTTTTCCAGGATAAAAAAAATACTAAATGTAAAAATTGTAAAAGTTAGGAATTGGCAAAATAATGATATAATATCGATATTGTGATGAATTATCTCACAGTGCACTTTTATAGATATCATAGATATTGTTACATCTTACATAATTTTTTTATTTATTTATTAGTTAGTTTCTTTGTTTGTTTGCTTATTAAAACTGATAACAAGCAGTGGATTTGATGTTAAAATTATGCACTTGTACATAATTGATTTTTCCGCTCTTTTTAATTGCTAAAAATTGTTTTAATAAACAATTAAAAAGTTATTTGTATAATATAAACAGTTATTTTTTAAAAATAAAATCAATAAAAATACATTTCTTTTTGCAGACAATTAAAGAAATCATTTAACAGTTTTTTAAAAAAAATAATTTCTACTATATTTCTGGCATATAAATGGTACGTGCCCTCCTATCGCCTATCCCTACTACGGCTAAGATTAAGTAAGTTAAAATTAGTATGGTACATCAGGCTAGTTAAGATTAATATGGTAATTCAGGCTAGTTAAGATTAATATGGTACATCAGGCTAGTTAAGATTAATATGGTACATCAGGCTAGTTAAGGTAGGTAAGGTTATAATTGACTCCATGCCTGTGTGATGCTCTTCAGATGAAGCGAGTCCACCGAAGGATAAGGGACTGCGGAGGAAAGGGATCCCGGGGCTGATGAGGAAGCCGTTTGAGAAGAAAGTTGCTCCTGGAGTCACATTTGGCGTGAGATTGGACGACTGTCCTCCTGCTCACACTAACAGAGTAAGAACTACGGCTGTGTCCCAAATTACACACTGTTCATTACGGTCATTCACTTACATCCCAACATTTTTACATCAATATTTACTCAGAGAAACATCCTGGTATTCAGAGTCGGGTTATGCAGCAGTTGAGTTAATGTTCTGAGCTCCACATTGACATTATTAAAGTCAAACCATCGCTTTTAAACACAAACACTCGCACTTGCCAAATTCTTTTTGATGTACTATGGGGGCAGTCATGGCCTAATGGTTAGAGTCTCAGACTTGTAACCCGAAGGTGAACCTGAAGGTCGTGGGTTTGAGTCTCAGGTCCAGCAGGGATTGTAGGTGGGAGAGTGAATGACCAGCGCTCTCTTCTACCCTCAATACCACGACTGAGGTGAGACCCTTGAGCAAGGCACCGAACCCCCAACTGCTCCCGGGGTGCTGCAGCAAAAAAGGCTGCCCACTGCTCCCAGTGTGTGTGTTCACGGTGTGTGTGTGTTCACTACTGTGTGTGTGCACTTGGGTGGGTTAAATGCAGAGCACAAATTCCGAGTATGGGTCACCACACTTGGCTACACGTCACTTCACTTTCATAAAAGCCAGGGACAATTTAAAAATGAAAAATTAAACACGAAAATGAAGATATATGAATGAGAAGATGGTGAGTGTTGAAATAATTCTAATAGGAGTCTAGTGTATCACCAAAAAACTGCATGAACAGTGCTAGTTGTAATTATGACTTTAATCACTGGTTTAATTGAACAAAATGGCTTCCACGCTCATTATTCAGCAGCTCACAGAATAGCACTTGATCCAGCACAAACTCCGTGCTCTGACAGTTACTCATGCGCAAAATCGCATTGTACATTGTAGTGTGTGTGTGTGAGGTAAACGATTTTGTCACACGTTTAATTCAGTGTTTTGATTTGGTGAATTAACCCACGCAGGGATGCGCCAGCTTCGGTGGTTATTGGCTCAGTGGTTAATGTCCTGGGCTACTGATCAGAAGGTTGTAAGTTTAAATGTGGGCAGTGGCTCAACGGTTAAAGCTGGGCTACTGATCAGAAGGTCAGGGTTTCAAGTCCCAACATCACCAAGGTGCTACTGTTAACCCTTTCTGCTCCAGGGGCGCTGTATCATAGCTTACCCTGTGCTCTGACATAACATGCTAACATGCTGGGATATGAGAAGATGAATGTATATGTGACAAATAAAGGCTTCTTAATATAACTAATTATTAAATAATTTTTAGAAGTCCGCATTTGATATCCTTATAGTCATAATGAGGATATCATCAGCTAAATAAGAATATGTTATAATTAAAAAAAAACACACACACACACTGGAAAGCGAAACTCGGAAGCAGTGGACACTGGACATGTCTTATTGACCACGTGATCTAATTGAAGTGTGTGTGTGTGTGTGTGTGTTAGTTTGTGCCCCTGATCGTAGAGGTGTGCTGTAAGCTGGTGGAGGAGAGGGGTCTGGAGTACACGGGGATTTACCGAGTGCCGGGGAACAACGCTGCCATCTCCAGCATGCAGGAGGAACTGAACAGAGGAGTGGGAGAGATCGACATTCAGGAGGACGTGAGTCTCACCACC
Source organism: Pangasianodon hypophthalmus (assembly GCF_027358585.1). Classification (NCBI taxonomy): domain Eukaryota; kingdom Metazoa; phylum Chordata; class Actinopteri; order Siluriformes; family Pangasiidae; genus Pangasianodon; species Pangasianodon hypophthalmus. The sequence goes on along the minus strand of NC_069710.1, from coordinate 33,156,700 downwards.
ACGTCAACACCTAACACACAGCACATAAGATTCCTCTTTACACATTATTACGTCAAACATGACTTCGTTATATTCCACACCCAATCTTTACCTTACCTTTATTCATATACGTTATCTTATATAGTATACAAACTGATATTTATTATATTCATAGTATGCTGTATAGTACTGTATATAATATACACACAACATTTACATGCATGAAATAAATAAAATATATCCATAGTGTGTTGAGAGATATCAAGTTATTTAAAAAATACTTTTTTTTCTTTCTTTTTCTTTTTTTTCTTTATTAGTTATATAATTATGTACATGCATAATTTATGCAAAATAAAAAAATAAATTACAAGATTAATAAATATCTTGATGTGATGATCATTAAATAAAAGTCTTTGTATAATAAATTTCTTATTAATTAGAATTAGCATCTCCATTAATTCTTCACTCCCCATTAAATGTCTGATTTTTGGTCATTTTTAATTATTGCACATAAAAAAACAAATACAAGGTGATTATTATTATTATTATAGGTTTTAAAATATTTTGATATTAATTAATTGATTCATATCACCACCGGTGGTAGTCATTTATTTATTTATTTATTTTTGTATATTTTGTTTGATTTATTGTACAGGTGAATTATAAATCTAGTAATAATTTATTGTATTTATTACAACAACAACAACAATAATAATAATAACATTAATAATAATAATAATGGAGCTTTTAAACTATATTTTTAATGTACTGGTATCACCTCCCGTGTTACTTCACAGAAATGGAAGGACCTCAATGTGATCAGCAGTTTATTAAAATCTTTCTTCCGGAAGCTTCCTGATCCTCTCTTCACCAACGGTAAGAAAGGCAACAGCTCCGCGGACTCCGCTTCATCACACCACACTGTCACTGATTACTTTCCTTTAACAGCACCACACACAGTGTTTTATTCCTGAGTGTTATAACAGTTTATTAATGCACTACATTATGAACCATTCAGCCACACAATGTGATTGTAAATGTGACTTGTGTGTATGTGTGTGTGTGTGTGTGTGTGTGTGTGCTCGGTAGAGAAATACGGAGACTTCATTGATGCGAACAGAACAGAGGATCCAGTGGAGAGGCTAAAAATACTGAAGAGGCTGGTGAGTCAGCGCTCTCCTTCTGAATTTTAGTATTTTAGTATTAAAATGTAATTATTCAGTAAACTGAGCTTCATGTATATTTGTGAAAATGAATTTATATTAAACTGAAACAGTGAAAATCTGCAGTACTGACCTAAAGCCAGCTTTTGTAAATACCCTCTGGTTTTGTGTTAATTGTTGTTCCGGTGCGTTAGAGCTGTGTGTTAAACCTCAGATAGGTGCTATAGAAAGTCAGTCATAGTGAATATGATTTTGTTTCGTTGTTTCAGCTTCACGAGTTGCCAGATCATCACTACGAGACGCTGAAATTCCTCTCAGCTCACCTGAAAACTGTGGCTGAAAACTCCGAGAAGAACAAGGTACAAGTCATTTCACATTTCCTTTCATTTAAAGAGAATCTATTTTTATCTATACCTGTGATATTTGTATGTTTATGGTTTGTGTGTGTGTGTGTGTGTGTGTGTGTGTGTGTCAGATGGAGCCACGGAACCTGGCCATCGTGTTCGGCCCCACGCTGGTGCGCACATCTGAGGACAACATGACACACATGGTCACACACATGCCTGATCAATACAAGATTGTGGAGACACTTATTCAACACGTAAGATACACTTATACACACACACACACACACTCACACACACATTTCAACTCACATGTACTGTAATGAGCTGTTCTTGTCTTTTACAGTACGACTGGTTCTTCACTGACGAGGGAGAAGAGGAACCGGAGGTGTGTAGATCATCCAAACCTTTATTAAATAGATAGACAGACAGACAGACAGACAGATAGATAGATAGATAGATAGAACAACATGGAGATAGATGGATGGAGGTATAGATAAATAGATAGATGGATGGACAGAAAAATGTATAGACAGACAGATAGATAGGCACACATACAGACAGACAAAATGATGGATGGATGGATGGACAGATGGAGAGACAGACAGCTAGACGTGTACAGACAGACAGAATGATGGATGGATGGAAAGACAGAGTGAGACAGACAGACAGACAGACAGATAGCTAGACATAGAGACAGACAAAATGATGGACAGACAGTCAGACAGACCAATAGCTAGTCACATATACAGACAGACAGAATGATGGTTGGATAGACAGAGTGAGATAGACAGACAGATAGCTAGACATAGAGACAGAAAAAATGATGGATGGATGGATGGATGGATGGTTAGGCAGAGTGAGACAGACAGACAGATATCTAGACATAGAGACAGACAAAATGATGGATGGATGGATGGTTAGGCAGAGTGAGACAGACAGATATCTAGACATAGAGACAGAAAAAATGATGGATGGATGGATGGATGGTTAGGCAGAGTGAGACAGACAGACAGATATCTAGACACAGAGACAGACAAAATGATGGATGGATGTATGGATGGACAGTCAGACAGCTAAACACATAGAGACAGACAGGGATAGAGGGGTGGAGGGATAGACAGATTATCCTTTATCACACTCCATCTCTCTTCTTGTGCAGACGGTGGTCCAGACGGAGAGCGCAGTGGAGACGCAGCCCGTTCCCAACATCGACCACTTGCTCACCAACATCGGCCGCACTGGCGTCTCTCCGGGAGAAGTGTCAGGTAACGTGTCCCATTGGTCCACAGCCTGTAGGAGGCGGAGTCTCAGTTTTACACCCTCCCACACCGTCAGATGCACTGTTTCTGCAGAAGTTAGAGCTCTGAGTGTAGTGTAGCCTGTGTGCAGAAAACACAGTGGCTTTCCTCACCATTTCATTAAAGCAGCAGTATGGAACTCTGGGCGCCCCCGGGGGTGTGTGTGGTATAGCAGAGCGGCTAGCGGCTAGAGCGGCTAGCAGCTGTAACCTCGCCCTCTTGTGGCCTGAGAAAAGTCCTCATAGACGGGGTTCTGGGTTCTGTAGCTACTCTGCGGTTTAGTTTTTATGGTTGTGTTTCTGCACAGTGTGATAAAGTGTATTTCATCTGGATGATTCATCTGAGCACCAAATTATGTCCAAGATGACAATAATCTTGACAATAACGTCAGAATTAACAGAACATGAACAGGAGCGTTTGGTTAATTTAGAACATTATTTGAATGTGGCCCATATTGGAAAGGAAAAAAAATCTGATCCAGGCTGTTTACACTTAAGCAGCAGTGTCTGGTCTGTATCAGAAGCCTCAGATGCGTGCTAGTGGCACACGTGTGACGTCAGTCTCACGTCAGATCTGACCACACAGCTCTGACTAAACCAGCAGTTGAGTGCGACATTTTAAAGCATTGTTGTGTACTTCTTTAAAAAAGACAGTAATGCTAATTCGTAAAAAAAAAAAAGTTCCATACTGCAGCTTTAAAAATAAGTCTGAAAAATTGCACTCACTATTGTCTCTATGATATTTTGCCTGGCCAAGTTGTATTTATGCCTTCTTTGGATTCTCTGTAACCATTAATCTGATTAATCCTCGGTCTTTTCCACACTCGTTCTCTCCACTAAGCTTTCTCACGCTAACATGGCATGATCTTTCTTTACAAGTGCTGAAAACAAAACAAAACAAAACGGCAGAATCCTCAAAGAGCAAGCTTGCCAAATGTCTGATCCCTCTGTCCGTAGCCCGGCCGTGTCGCGTCTCCTAAGGCCATTCGCAGCATTTCACACAATCCTGATCTTGACACAGGCCAGGTGGGAGGAGTCTATCACGCCGTGATGTCACTGATGGACTCGCTAATGTCCGTGATGGACAGATGGAGCTGTAGGAAGAAAGAGGACTGTTGCCCGCACTGTAGCTGCCTAATCTGCAGGAACCCTCGCTTCCTGTGAAAGGGAAAAAAAAGAGATGAAAGAAACCGAGGCGGCAAAAATCGAGAACGAGGGGAATGCCTTTCTCTTGTCCCCTTCTCTTTTTCTCTTTCTCCCTCCCTCTCTCTCTCTCTTTCTCTCTCTCTCTCTGAATGCTGACCCAATGGAGTGACGGCACGGTAATGCTCCTCCGCTCCTGAACCTCGCTTGCTCATATCATCTGTCACCACAAAAAAAGGGGTGTGCAGGGGGGGCTCGGCTCCCGATGAAGGAACTCCACGTGATATTTGAGTTTAACAAATAAAGATCAATTCTTTAGTTTCTTTTCCTTTTTTTTCCTTTCCCTTACTAACACGTAGTGTTGTCTTTTCTCCGTAGCTAGCCCCTCTCTGACTCCCCCATCACTTCTCCTCTTGGTTGGTTCCATAGTCATCCCTGTTGTTGCCATGCTACTGTTGTCATGACACCACATCCAACACTCCATCAAAATATAGCCATATCTCTCTTCTTATTCTCTTTTCCTCGTGTTTTCTTCTGTTTTCTCCTCCGCACTAAGATTCAGTGGAAATCATTCCGTTTGGGGCTGATTAGGAAACCATCAGCTTTATCTGGGTTAGCATTCAATGAGTTCTGGATTCTGATTGGTCAGAAAGTGTTGATTAATTTTCTATAACAGCATCTCTGACAGTAGTGCAGCTGCAGATCACAGGTTTATATTAATGCTCTTATTGTAATACGTTATTGTTTCTATAGTAACAGCTCATTCACAGGGACATGTGCAGCAGACGCTCCACATAAAATTAAAAAACATCATCATTGATATGGGGAAGTTTTCTATTAAATGAACCATTTATAGAAGGTAACATGAGAAGCTCCTTTTTTGTCAAACGAGAGAAAAAAGAGGCTGCTGAGGGAACGACTGTTTATAGCTGCTATCACGTAAGTGAGAACAAGAACTTCGCAGGTATTCTGCAGCTTTTAATGTAACTCTAAACAGGTTAAAAGTATAATGTGTCTATCTTAAACGAATAAAAATTGTAATTGTTGGCAAATTACTGTGGTTTAAGAAGAATAAAACACTTCAAGACGTGCTGTTATAAGAAAATAATCAACTTCGACATGGTAACAGGAGCTCCACTTCATCACACCAACCTGTCGTTGATTAGTTTACTATAACAGTATGTCCTGAAATGGTTTTTTTTTTCCTGAAATGAGATTAGACTTGGTGCTTGTATAAAGCTCCACACAGCAGTGAAAGCTGAGGATGTTATGACCGAATAGAAATATGTAGATTGTGAGAAGGTGCAGAATCCTGAGGAACACCCAGAGGAACACTCTGAGGAACACTCTGAGGAACACTCTGAGGAACCAGGGCAGTAGAGGATAAACTCTATGCTGGGTGTTAATTTTATTTTTGGACTGTTATTTTCCTCTTATGTTTTATTTCTTATTATTTTCTTTGTAAGGAACAGTGTAGCCAAAGTTGAAAGTTCCTTTCCCCAAATTCCTTCTTCTCTCTTTATTAATTTTCTTAGTCGTTTTGGTAATTTTCTAACAGTTATGATAAAGTGCACGCTGCCTCAAACACCAGAAATGCCACATCCCACTTGCATGGCTCTCCTTGTCGTGTCTCTGGCCGTCCCTACAGAAACACTCAGTACCATGTTTGCTTATGGAAACTAACCTTTACTGCTTTCATGAGCGCTTCCTGGCTTAATCATGAAAACCTTTTTACGTTCACTCATTTGTTTATTCATTAGTTTTGAAAGCGGGGAAAGTCCGCCCCCTACTGGAGGACATGGACCTGAGCGTAACACACTGTGCTGCTCTCTCATTCAAAAACCCCTTGCTGCAGAACCAAAAGTCCAGTGGTTGGAGTTGGACCTGATCTAGCTCCTCCTACCTGGGGTGGAGCCAAATGAAAAGTCCCAGGTGGTGGAGTCAGACCTGATCCAGCTCCTACTACCTGGGCAGAGTCAAACCAAATGTCCAGTGGTTGGAGCTGGACCTGATCTAGCTCCTCCTACCTGGGCGGAGTCGAACTGGGGGGTGGAGAAAACTCATTGTTATTTCAGGCTGGTTAAGTTTGTTTATGTGTTTTACAGCATCTCATGTGTTAGGGGTTAGGGGTGGAGCTGGATCAGGTCCAGCTCCACTCACTAGACTATTGGTTATGCAGTAAGGACTATCTCCATTCACATGCATGCTCTCACTCCATTTCTCTTCTCTCTCTTCCTGTCATCTCATCTTGCACAGTGTGTTGTGCTCCCTGTCCTGCCTCATTATTGTTCCTCTGTTTGGACTGAGTGAACTCATTGATTTTATTTATTTCCTTACACACTGTCTCTATTTCTTCCTTCACAGATTCACCCACTAGTGATTCTGCCAAATCGAAGGTGAGTGTGAATCCGATTTTGAACTCTCTCTTGAGCACAGTTCACTAAAAAAAACCAAATTCCCTCTGGAGTTAAACACGAGCAGCTCTGACAGACGGATCAGAATCCATTAAGACGTGCTTTCTGCATACATCACGCTTGCTAAAAGTCATGGCTGCTTGCTAGACTGATGTATCTTCAGCAATGCATCCATGCCATACATGCAGAGGTACAAGTCAGTGCTGCTGATTATACTGTATATATCTGCATCCAGCTTTCGATGGCTGTGTTTACATGCAGAGATTTTCACCAATCCAGTGCAGATTTCTAATAACCTGGGCAGTGTGTAGACAATTCGTGTTTATATGCACGTTTCATGTAGACTGATCCAAAGTTAGGCACGTGCGTGGTGTGAGGTTTAGTGTCACTGTTACCGTAATGAGTCTAGTCATTATTTGAAATTATAAAGAGTTTTAACTTATTTCCATCTCAGCAAAATGTCATCCAAGTGTGTTTACTGAACAGACAGAGAGAAGAAGAAGAGATTGTAAGCGCAGTTATGTTGCTCAACATTTCATATTTGTCCGACATTCTGGAACAAAGACACATTGTTGAAAATAACATAAAATGCACACATTATCCATCGGTAAAGCAGATAAATAATGCCTTTACTCATCTAATGTTACCAACCACCATTTGGGAATAACACAAGAAATAAAAGTTTTATCAAAGTTTTCACTATTTTTTTTTTTACCGAATATTCTGCGTCCATGTTGAATTTCTGGAGAATATTACATGCTGAACATCTCAGGCGGATTATGAACAGATTATTACGCTGCATGTAAACACAGATAATGGTGAATCGATGGTGTCACTGCTAGTGTTGCTAGTGTGCATTATGAGCTCTGGCACTTTTTACTGAGACTCTTTTCTCTTTTGACTCTCTCTTTCTTTTATTTGAGCTGATTTCAGAGGAGCAGGTGGAGTGGTGTTGCAATGGCCACAGCGGTTAGATCTTTGACTTCCTGCTCTTAATGCTGCTCTCAATGCTGTTGGTGCTTTCTCATCTGTTCTCCATCGTCAGTTTTTCCTCATATATTTGTCTCTCCCTCCTTTCCTTGCTCTCTTTCTCTCTCTCTCTCAGGGTTCGTGGGGGTCTGGGAAGGACCAGTACAGCCGAGAACTGGTCTCCTCCATCTTTGCTGCAGCTAACCGCAAACGCAAGAAGCCCAAAGAGAAGGTGCATGCCAGCAGCTCTGATGATGACCTGGATGCTGTTTTTCTTGAGAGTGAGCTGCAGAACCAGAAACTAATAGCAGGAGACTCACATGGTGGGAAAGAACATGAAAAAATACCCAAGGGGCGCAAAGAGCACAGGAACTCGTTCTTTTTGAAGAAACCGTCTCCTACTAAGATCTCTGAAACCCAAAAATATGCTACACTGCCCAGTCTCCGCCTCCGAACGCCAGCTCCTTCCAAAAGCTCCACACCTGAATCACCTTCTCAGGTGGAGGACCTTGGCATCATGAACCCAGGAACATCCGGATCCAGGAATCGGTTGAGAATTTGGGACACAGTAGCTCCAGCTGCCACAGACCTACCTCCAACCGGTCCTGTCGGAGGATCAGCCATGGCAGAAGTGAGCTCCATCACTTCGGATTACTCGACTACCTCCTCCATGACGTTCCTGACGGGGGCGGAGTCAAGCGTGCTCAGTGCAGATTTGCAGAGCCGGGGTGGAGACGAGGCCGATGACGAGCGCAGTGAGCTGATCAGCGAGGGACGACACATGGAGACAGACAGTGAGACGGAGTTTCCTGTTTTTATCAGAGGCGCCACGACTCCTGTTACCCCATCCAAGATCGTCCCTAGAAGTTCAGAGTGTACTAATGTTCAAAAGCCTTTAAACCGCTACATCCTGCCGTCACAAAGGCTGACTGCATTCAATACGTTGTCCAAGAGGCTGTCCTTGCACCAGAAGACAGACAGCGAATCGTCATTAGAAGTTGGAGCCAACCGAGAGGGTGAGAGGATGAGCCGAAGCGAACCGAGCCGTCTATCTCGCGTTCTGGAAGCAGTGAAAAAAGGGCGCTCTGTGGGAAGCCTTAGCTCCGCCTCTTCCTCCTCCCATGGCCAGACAGAACCAACAAAGCGCTTGAGTATCACCGAGAGGTTGAAGTCCCACTTCCGCTTGTCTGCAGACGATATGTTTGGGATTGGAGGGCACAAAAATAGCAGGAAGAAAGAGAAAAGAGTCCGTCGGAGACACACTGTGGGTGGGCAGCGAGACTTTGGAGAACTTGCAGTCATTAATGACTGGCGTGAACAGGGTGGTGCCGAGAAGGGGGCGGAGCTTTCAGACACGGACCGGCTCAAACTTCAAACCTCGAGAGAGATTTCCATTCGGGACTGGATCACCCGCGAGCGCTGGCATCCTGGGACTTCACGGGCTGGTTCACCGGGGTCAAAGGTCATGAAGGGGACTGGCGAGGGTTCGAGTCGTCCTGCTTCTGTGCCAAGCTGCCAATCCACTGTGGATCGGTTGAATGGGGGGGAACCAAAGTGCAAAGGCAAAGCCAACCTGAACTCGGGTTCCGATGCTCACCCACATAAACTTTCCGGGGCTCAAGTTGTGCGCTCGCAGTTCTACCAATGTTTATAAAAATGTCTGCATATATGTGTGTGTGTGTGTGTGTGTGTGTGTGGATGTATGAAACAAATGTGAGTGAATGAAAGAATTAATTAATTAATGTTCATAGAGGTACTGCACAATATTTTTTATCCTTTTAATCCCTTCTCCTCTTTTTAACAAAGTATATATATATATATAAATATAAATATATATAAATATAAATTGTATATATCTATGTGTGTATAGGCTCATAAGAGGACTAACTGGAGTAAAATGTATCAGATTTGAATTGTAATCTCAATTTTATGGATCAAAGTTGTTAAATTTTCCCTCCTGTAGTGGATTTGCCAAGACACATTTGGTGTCAGATGTTTGGTGACGGTGTCGCAGTGGTGCTAATGTAGCTTACAAGTAAGAGAAGTCTCTCATAAATCCCCAGGTAATAAAGTAATTTTATACAGACTGAGTGCAAGCCCCTGTAAAGATTATGCCATGTTTTACCTTCTATAAAATGAGCAGTAGAAATAACCCCAGGTGATATATATCCTGTCTGAATTGGCACGTTGGTAAAAACTGCATTCTATCCAGTGGGAAAAGAGGTTTTGCACTTTTTCTTTAGTATAAACTCACTCCAGGAAGTGCTTGCTCTTTTATCCCACTGAAACTAAAATAAAACCGAGTTTAAAACACATAACAGAAAAATATTGAGGTGTCAAAAGGACGTGTCAGAGAAGCAATGTTTCCGGGGGTTTTAGGTAAACTACCAAGTTCCTAACATGGGTACAGCATGCATACGCTATGGTCACGTGATCAAATGCAACAAGCACTTATAGTACACATGGAATATTTAGTGTGACGAGAAATCACGTATCCCGTGTGAACGTCCTCCAGCAGCAACACTGAACAGGCAAATGTCGGGAAATGTAATCCCATCTGAATAGTACTTAAGAAAAATTCTGATTGTCCGTGATGGCGGCCCCCGCAATATTCCAGTGTTCAGCTACATGCTGAAGTTTAGTTCATGTTTCTAGATGACAGTAGTCCTACTGTGTCCTAACCCACATCAGCACATCTGTAGATACAACGTGGAGAAGATTTTGGTTGAGATAAACTTCCATGACTTGTTGGCTACATTTCCCATGACACTCCAGTGCAAAAACTAAAGACGCAAATGTCTCACAAGCACGTCTGGGTTGATCGACTACATTTGTGGTAAAGGTGAAATGGTTTACATTTGATTTTTTTTTTGCTGAAATTTTAGAAGACAGTACTGGAAAGGATGTTGTGGTTAAGGTCTTCTCCTGAAACCCCAGTAATATGAAGTCTTTAGACGATATAAAGAACATACAATACAACCAATGTTGTATATCTTACCACCAGATTTCCTGATTGTAAGACTTGTTTTTTAGCCCTCTAGCATGTGCAAAGCATGTTCTTGTGCCCATTTGTTAGTGTGTTTATGGTAGGAGTGCTACTCCAGCAATTACGGTGAGGTTACATGAAGATGCACCACTGTTAGCGTAGAAAATCCCATAGCCACTCTGGAAAAAATGAGCAAATGAGCATTTTGGTAAGGGTAAGGACTACAGAAGGAAACAACACAGCACTAAATTATGACAACACTAACCCTACGTTCACACTAGCAAGTATCGAGTCACTTGTGTAACTTGTAGTTTGTCGCTTGTGGGCGTTGCCTGTCCAGCATTTTTTTTTCCTAGTTGTGCGAAATGTTTGTAGCTATACATAGCTTCTACAGCTGAATAGTTACACACAAATTAAATAATGTGTTAATCAGTGTGAAAATCCGTTTACATAATGGTACATGCTTAGCTTTGTACTAGCGTCCTTAGCAGATTAGATTAGCAAAGCGAGCTAACTATACAAGCTATGTACACTCTATAAACATTTAATGAGAGGTCATATATGACAGGACAAAATGGAACCATGGTTATAAGGTTTTCTTCCTTTTTTGTGCATCAGACAGTAAGCAGGAACTCATTGCAGGTAGGAAGTAAAGTCGTTAGCTGGGACCTGAAGAAACGTCATGGAGGAATCATTCGAGCCAGCCATTTTGATCTGCTGCTTTACAGCGTCACACATAATTTGCGTAGAATTGAGAAAATCCATGTTCAACTCTCTGTGAAATCGTCGCTCTGTGTCGCTTGACGCTTGCTAGTGTGAACGTAGGGTGATGGGATAAACACTAAACTAGATTACAATAGTGGGAGTGTTTAAAGGACAAACATTAATGTGAAAAAAGCCTTCCTTGAGATTTTTTATATTATTCTGAAGGTGAAGTCCACGTCAGGAATTGTTTTCTGTGCTGTGTGCTGTGGAAAGCTCTTTTTTTTTTTACAGTGCAATGAAGCAGCCAGGCGTCACGAAGCGTCGAAGCGAGAATGAAGTCAATTTATATTTCTATATATAGGAATATAAAAAAGACAGAGCCTTTATACTGGTACTACAGGAAGTGCTAAGCATTAAAGTCACACAAAGTCATGTCTGTCTGTAATGAAGTGCCTCGTACAGCTAATCTCTGGTACAGGAACTTTTTTCTTTTAAAGAACTGTTGCTCTTGTCTAATGTTGCAAATTTTTATCACCAACTCCAAATGTGATCTAGATTTTTGTACGAAACAATGTGACCGCAAACCAGTGCTTCCAGTCTTATCTCATCTTTCATTTTGTTACTGGTCCATGATATATTTTTACATGCACATGTTGATATATTGAGATGGTAATGTCTGGGTCCGAGGTTGGACAGACTGAGGAAGTGTGTGTGCATGACATAAACTGATGCATGTGTGATGACCAAAATGCTACACAAAAAAGAGAGAAGGTTAAAAACACTGGAAATAAATTGTCTTTTTGAGACTTGGGTCTTATTTTTCTTTGTTTCTTGTTTAAAAGCTAAAATGCAGTGTGTTGGCACAACTGTACATGCTGGAGCAGTTTAATCCGAGTCAGGCCAGTTTAACAGTTAGCCATGGGTTATTATTGCAGGAGAACAAGGCAACTAAGGAGGGAGCATTCTGCTGTGCCCCTAGTGGAATGGAGCCCTCATGGCCACACCTTAATTATCTCATTCACTCACATTACCAAGTCATGGCCACTCCTTAATGATCTCATTCTCTCCAGTACCAAGCAAGTCATGGCCACTCTTTAATTATCTCATTCTCTCCAGTTACCAAGCAAGTCATGGCCACTCTTTAATTATCTCATTCTCTCCAGTTACCAAGTCATGGCCACTCTTTAATTATCTCATTCTCTCCAGTACCAAGCAAGTCATGGCAACTCTTTAATTATCTCATTCTCTCCAGTTACCAAGTCATGGCCACTTTTTAATTATCTCTTTCTCTCCAGTTACCAAGCTGTGGCCACACCACAATTATCTCATTTACTCATGTTAACAAGTCATGGCCACTCCTTAATTATCTTGTTCTTTCATGTTACCAAGTCATGGCCACTCCTTATTTATCTCTTTCTCTCCAGTTACCAAGTCGTTGCCATGCCTTAGTTATCTCGTTCTCTCCAGTGGCCACTCCTTAATTATCTCGTTCTCTCCAGTGGCCACTCCTTAATTATCTCGTTCTCTCCAGTTACCAAGCCATGGTACTGATCTGTGGCCACACCTTAATTCTTTCATTGCCTTGTGTTACCAAGTCGTGGCCACTCTGTAATTATCTCTTTCTCTCCAGTTACCAAGCCATGGCCACTCCTTAGTTATCTCGTTCTCTCCAGTTCCCAAGTCATGGTACTAAGCTGTGGCCACACCTTAATTCTCTTATTGCCTTATTACAAAGTCATGGCCACTCCTTAATTAAGTAGTTCCCTCATGTTTCTAATATTCATAACTGCACTTAAGTATCTCGTTTGCATCTCATTACTACGCTGTGGAGATGATCTGTTTAACATGAGGCTTATGGGTTCTGTTCATTAAACAGCATGTAATTACAGTATCTTAAAATGACATCATCATCTTCCCCATCCATCCATGGGCAGCAGTACATCAGCAGGAACACTTCTCCACTAGTGACCAGAAGGTTGTGGGTTCAAATCCCATGACTCCACCAACATGGAGCATTTAAAAAGAACTGTGAAAATGATAACTAAACGAGCGGCTAGGAGTGAAGTATATTAGCAAAATGTATGAGCTAGCTAGCAAAAAGCCCCCTAAAGTAAGACACTTAATATAGCAAGGTTACTATTGTTACACTTGGAAACCTCCACCCTTAAACATTTTTATATTTTAATATGAAGTGATTCTGGTGCTCTTTTGTAGGTTGGTGCTGTATTTTTGTTATTCTAGTGAGATATTAGCAGTTGTGTATTGCTAGGAAAAAAATCAACAACAACCAAAAATAAACATTAGCCGATACATGAACTCATCAGGAAGTAACTGTAATAACTCATTTACTTTTTCAGGTGACAAGGAGCAAACTTAAATATGAAAGCAAACTCATCTGGCACTGTGTACAATTGGCATCTGCTGACATGAAAAGATTTAAGAAAAGAAAAAAAAACACCACCAAGTTAGTGATATTAGTGTGTACAGGGGCTAATCAGAGCTCCAGGAAAGAAAAGACTCCCATAAAAACACAAATATTGACGCAGTCCCGGGGAGCCAGTCGCCGAGTCTGATTGTAACCACCTTAATAAAGTGCTTCCTCCAAAAATCAAACACAATTACAATAAATCTGTGGAGCGGTCTGTAAGTACAACCATGGCGATGGAATAAAAAAGAACAATAATAATAATAATAATAATAATAATAATAAAATGAGGATAGAAGGGTAAAGTTCAGGCACAAGCTGAGAGCTCCTCTCTCTCTCTCTCTCTCTCTCTCGGACTCATTCACTTTTTGAAAGGCGTCAGTCGGCCGATGTTGTGCCAGAAGTTGGAGCTCTTGCGTTTGGGCTCGGCCAGCATGAAGACCTGCTGCTGCGGGAGGCTGGTGGGGAGCGTCGGGTGTTTCTGCCGCAGCAGGAAGTCGTAGTAGGGCCTGGTCACGGCTGAGAGAAGAGACACACACAATCTCAGGATTCAGTAGTCTAGACTAGGGATTAATCCACGTTTCCTGCTCATAGACGTCTGTTATAGCTGATGATGACTAATACACACACACAGGTGGCCATAAAAGAGATGTACACAGTGACCTATAAAACATAGTCAATTATCCAACATGTTCGCTTCAGTGCATATTCAATATAACTTCTCTAATGTAGCTCGTGCAAACCATGAAATACTTCCACACATCCAACACACACATTCATATGGGGTTAAAGTCCTGCTATTGGAAATTTGAATTTAAATGCAAAGATGCATTTAAATGCAGTGTTTTGAATTTGTATCATATCATGTACTCTATCTGTAATTGGAGTTTGTGGTTTGTGAAAGAGCAATCTAAAATCTGAAACTGAATTTCACAGTTAAAGGTGAGCAATTCTCCATGTAAAATTTAAAAAGAAATACATGTGTAGCCAAATTCTAAAAAGCAACTCTTTTTTAGACTCCCTTTCAAAATAACTTCAGGGTAACATGCAGGTCAAAGCCGCTGAACACGGACACAGGATCTCTCACTGACAAGATCCCTCTCCTCTTTTAATACAGGAATAAGTAAATAATGAAGTAAACATTCGAACGTTTTGAATAAGCTTCATTCGGGGAAGGGTTCTATCTTCCCCTGCTTTGACCTGCAATTTCCCCAGATACATATTTCTTTACACGTGTGAGAATTTATAATTTTTAAAAAAAAAAAATAAAAAAATAACTGTTCTATGGACGTAGCATCAAATTTGCTCCAAATATTTGTAGACTTTAAATATTTTGCTAAGTGTGAGGAATTAACAGAATGAATTGCAAAGTGATATACTTTTTTTTCTTGTAGGTGCTGGAATTTAAAAAAACCAACAAAAAGCTTTGGTTTGTGCTGAAATATTGTCAGTGCTTAATACTCTAAACTACATTAGCTTTATAGCTCCAACGCAAAAGGAAAGAAGCTCATTTCAGAAACGAAACATGTCTTGGCTGACCGACTTTTAGCTGATTATCGTACTTCTGCTTGATTCAGCGATGACTGGATGTTTATTGTTAAATGAACACACACGTATGAATAGAGGTTATATGTAAACATGGCCTAGGCACAGGGCACAGAGAGCTGCTGAAGAGTATGATAATAACAGACCTTTGGGCTTGCCAGCTGGATGGCTTTTACAGGCGTTGAGCATGGCCTGTTTCTTCTGCACCTCAGTGATGGAAAAACCTGCAGTGACCAACAGGAGAGGAGAAGAGAGCCGCATTAGTGCTTTTTACACCACAGCGCACTTAAATTCTGGATTCTGATTGGTCAGAAGGTGTTGATTCATTTTCATTACAGGTTTATGTTAATGCGTTCGTTCTAATCGTTTCTATAGTAACGGCTCATTCACAGGGACGTGTACAGCGGACGCTCCACATAAACAGGTTAAAGTAATCATTGTTGTGATGAAGTTTTCTCCAGGGTAAGGAGATGTTTATTTAACATGTATGGAAGGAGTCTCCAGTGTCAGTGCTGTGTAACAGTCAGAGGTAAAGCTGGAACTTTAAGTTTTCTGAGATCTTCAGGACAGAGGAGTTTACGCTTCTTTGTGGTTTCTGCGGAACATGACAAGCTGCGTTTTTGTCTTATTAACATCAAGAGAGAAAAAGAGGCTGGTGAGGGAACGACTGTTTAGAGCTGCTATAACGTGTGTCAGAACAGGAAGTAACTTGTTTCACGAACCATTAGATGTAACTATAAAGAGATAAAAAGTATGTTGTTCTTTAACTAATAACAAAATATATTTGTTGGCAAGTTGCTGTGGTGTAAGAGGAATAAAACACTCGGGGACGTGTTGTTATAGGAAAATAATCAACTTGGGTGTGGCAACAGGAACTCTGCTTCATCACACCACTTCGTTATTGATTATTTTCCTATAAAAGCACCACACACAGTGGTTTATTCCTCACTTAATTAAGAAAAAAAAATCTATAAATGCACATGATTGACCACAACCCAGGATCTGCTACAGAAGCCGAGCTGGTTTATAAATTTATACATTTATAAGTTTAGAATTTATATCCTGAAGTTATATATTTCTGTAAAGCTGCTTTTGATAATGTCCATTGTTAAAAGCGCTATACAAATAAAATTGAATTGAGTTTATGTTTAGAAAACTGGAGTCACTGAACTATGGCCAGGTTTTTTTTTTTTTTTTTTAATGTTTATCAGCCACAGCATTTTTCATACTCAGTTTGATTCTTTGAAATACTTAATGTCTGGACCCTGGGTGTGGTTTATGTACTTTATTGTAATAAAACAGAAGAAAGAAATAAAACTACTTTGCAGGGATTCTGTAGGAACACATTCTGTGTGTGTGTGTGTGTGTGTGTGTGTGTGTGTTGCACCTGTTTCTCGGTCATGCTGCACCTGCTCCCTCTCATCTCCGAAGGCTCGGAGCCAGCGCTGTTTCTGTTCAGGTTTTTTAGCACACAGGAGATGAATCTCGTCTCCACTGAGCGATCGGAGCTTCACCGCATTCTTCACACTCACGTTCAGCTCCCTGTCTTTCCCGTCCTCCACGTCCAACACCTCCATCTGATCCATGTCCATCCTGCCCTTGTAGTACAGGATGTCCCTGCGCAGCAAATCCTGAACCAGCAGCGACAAAAACCAGGAGCAAAAAGTGAGTGTCAGGGAGAGTTCCTTACCTGATGTTACACAGACATAAGGCAAGAAGTTCAAATCAAGCATAAAACACACACTTTACTCCAAATATGCTCAGTTAGTTCTGCCATAAAAACATTATGTCTATCAAATATGCACGTTGATTATTTTCCCATAACAGCACATCCCCTAAGTCATTTACTTATTCCTCGTATACCACAGCAATTCCGCAAAGTGTAAAACTCCTCTGTCCTAAAGATAACAGAAAACTTAAAGTTACAGCTTTACTTCTATTACAAAGCACTGACACTGGAGACTCCTTCCATAAATGTTACATAAATGCCTCCTTACACGAAAGTTCACTATATCTACAATTAAAACTCCGTTTATGTGGAGCGTCCACCGTACAAGTCCCTGTGAATGAGCTGTTACTATAGAAACAATAACATATTACAATGAGAGCATTAATATAAACCAGTGATTTGCAGCTGCACTACTGTCAGAGCTGCTGTTATAGAAATCTAATCAACAGCTTCTGACCAATCAGAATATAATAAATATAATAATTTGATATTTGTATGTGTACAGAATTACTGTGTGACTATTTCTACACATTATATAATAATAATTATGTTTTAAATAATGTTTTTAAATAATGTTTTTACAGCAACCAGTAGGACACAGTAGATTACGTGTTACTAGCTGCACACACTTTGACCACCAGATGTCACCAACGTGCACAATGTTAGACAGCTTGGATTAATAAACCCAGTTTTTCAGTACAGCAAGGAGAAAAGCTTTACAGCTAATATTTTGTGATTTTATTACATTAGACAGCATATCCATGGTGACAGCCATGATAATGTAATGCTGAAACTGAAAATTGTGAAATGACTAACATGGAGTGGACCAGAATGTTCTCTCCCAGTTGGATGTTGATAATTTATTTTAATTTGTGTTGAATGCAGCATAACTCCAAGAACCAGGAATCTGAACCTGTGAGTTGAATCAAGAGATTTAGATTTCGACTGCTGTGGTTTAAAGTGTGACAGTGTGTCTTTAAGCTCTCACCTTTTTACAGTAGACCATCTGGTGGTTGAAGAGGAAAAACATGCGCTGCTGGCTCTTGGCATGAGGTGGAGAGATCTTTGTGAGCTCTCCGGAGTAGATCAGGTCCGAGCTCCTGCTGAGGATGTCTTCACCCTGACACACACACATACACACAACAATTTACACAACAGCATTGTTGAATTCTGGATTCTGATTGGTCAGAAGGTGTTGATTAGAGCAAATGTTCCCCATCATTACAACAGTAATTGCTATAACTATAAACTTTAGTAACTATAAACAGATAAAAAGCATGATGCGTCATTCTTTAACAAAGTGAAACTGCTGTGAGGCCCTGCTTGATTAGGAAAATAATCCGCTTTCAAGCGGTAACTGGAACTCCACTTGTCATGTCATGGTTTTATTTGTTACATAAAGAATAATAAAGTGGTTAATACATGTTTTTTTTTTCTCTTCAACATCTTTTCCCTCATTAAAAATGACAGGAGTTATTCATTAATAAACACGAGCATGCTAAAATGTCCCTCTGCCATTTGTAGTAGCTGACCTAGTTCAGACTCTACATTTCTCACTCGAGTAGGATTCCAGTATCAGACTCATGATTATTTCATTGAGTCTTTTATTTAACAGCAGCAAAACCTGTCAGTATATAATGTTACCATGACAACCGTGATTTTGTCCATTACTAACATTATGTAAGTCAAGGCGCCACCTAGCTTAGCATGCAGGTCCTGCAGCGAAAAGTTCCCAGGTTAATGGTTCAAAGCCATGGAGCTCACTGTATTTATTCACATCACTAATTGAGCTCATACGTAGCCCCGCCCCCGAATCCATTTTTAGAGGGAAGTACTGAGAAAATTTCAGTTTGAAATAGAAAATTACAAATTTCATGCAAACCAGGTTTTAACATAATAAATAATATATGAAGATTATGTCACCTCCCAGTCCTCGATGGAGCTCTGCCACTGAGCGATCTTATCCACGTTCTCCAGACGCCGTTTTCTCTCGTTAATCAGCCTGGCCACATTCTTCATCCCATTTAAAGCTGCCTCCACGTCTTTGTAGTCCCTAGGAAAAGACAAATTCATCATGGTGCAGCAAAAAACACTGCTTATTAATAAAACCAGTTTTCCCAATCACTGAGAGAAACATATGTGGCTTTACTTTTGACGCTTTTTTTTGGTATCAGTTATTTTTTTCTTCTGTGCTTTTGCTAATAGTATAAGACAAGTGATGTGGATATACATGTAGATGTTTAGATACATTAAGAAGAAACAGAAAATCCAACACTAATCTCTCATGAAGAGCGATTGCACACTTCACAACTCATTGTGTCTCTTAGGTTATTTAATTCAAAATAATGTATTCATTATTATGAATACGAATACTGTGTAGAAATGAATTCATGCATAATTAGTTCGCAGGAATGCGTGTAAGAGTCATATGTTTCAGATGTGTCTAATATGCCTGTGCTGACAAATGAAAGAGACTCTTATATCTACTGCATACCTGTGCTGGGGGTTGGTGTACTTCAGTAACTCGGCCAGCTGCAGTGGGTACTTGCAGATCTTCTGGACGGGAGTGAGGAGGAAACCATCCAGAGAAATGTCAATCATCTTCTGCAGTAGACGGCAGGCCTCGAAGAAGAACACGTACTTGTTGAGCTTCATAAGCTTGGAGAGCTGGACGCAGGCGTTCGGGTGGTTGTTACAGTACTCCGAGTAGATCTGGAAATCAGTTTGCTAGAAAACCACAAAGACAAGATGACAATGGAGCTTAATGACATCAAAAGGTCAGTGGCATCAGAGATCAGTGACATCAATTGATCACTAATGTGGCCATTAGTGATCAACTGGATCAAATGAACCCATGAACCATGTGATCAGTAATGTCAAAAGTAAGATTCCATCACTGATCAAAAACATCAAAGGTAGGATGCTACCACTGATCAAGGATATCAAAGCCAAAATTCCATTGCCCAAGGATCAAGGATATCAAATGTAAGATGCCATCATCAAAGGCATCAAAGGTGCAATTTCATCATCATGCTACCACTAATCAGTGACAAAGGTAAGATTCTATATCTGATCAAGAATGTCAAAAATTGGTCGTCCTCATGTTTTGCTATGGTTGCTATGGTGATGTCAATAAGTTCTTGAAGGTCCCACTGGCAGATGGTGACAGATAAAATGGGCTTGATAGTCTAGTTTGATTATGGTCATCAGATGATTATTACATTAATTACGATGAGGCATCTTGGGATTAAAGCAAACTGCAGTATCAGGAAGCATTTAATTCAAATACAAATCAATTTTTTAACGTACATGCTCTAAAAAGCAGGAGCCAATTTCGCTGAGATGAGGCTCATCCTTGTTGAACCTCTTCTCTAGACATTTCAGGAACTTCTTCTGGAACCGATAGATGTCCTCGATGTTTCCAAAGATGGTGCACAGCTGCTCTTCTGTGAACATGTCCATGCGCTTCCGGCACTGTTTGATGTAACCCTACAAAGAGCACAGAGGGTCAAACAGAGGTCATTAAGTTGGATCATTGGGGTCAAATGAATTCAGCAAAGTTCATGTGAACAGTACCAGATCTAAAAAAGACTTGAAACAAGACAAGGCATCAATAACAACAAGAATCACTCGCAGTCTCTTCGAACCCTTAGGAGATAACAGTGAGCAGTGCTGGGAAACCTAATGATTTTCACATGAGATTAGGAAGTGGCAGTGATTGCTCCTCCCAACAACACTATCATAAACCATCTCATACTAGCATGTGTTCCCTAGAAAGCCTATATATGAACATACATTCATATTATTAACAGCACATAAAATAAGTGCAAGACAGGTCTCAACTTGCTGGAGGGTTTAGAACCTATATCAGGGATCCTCAACTCCACTCCCTGGGATCCACCTAGAAATAATTATTAAGCCCTTGATGAGCTGGATTAGGTGTGTTGGTATTTGGACCATGGCAATATAGTACAACAGCCACTATGGTTTTGGGGGTGAGCGCCATGTCTTCCCACCAATTCAAATCCAGGTAGTATCATAGTGAGCTAACAGGCATAATAAAACACGAGGAACTAACCCATCCATCTCATCCAATGAGGGTTCAAATGGGATTTAAACTCACCGGAGATCCAATGGCCAATTTGCTTGGTACCAATTTGCTTAAAGGCCGTTAAGCAAAGACCTTAACCTTCAATTCCTCAGCTTCAAATTCTTTAAGAAAGGCTTCATCTAGCACCATGAATGGCTCTTTGGTTTATCTGTCTGGGGATCCATTAGAACTCAACAACAGAGGATTTTCCTTTTAAAGAAGGTTCCAAGTCTAACTCTTAAGCACCAGTGAATTTGATTCTCCTCAACTTGCTGAACAAATTTCTGGTCTTATTTGTTGATCTGACCTCACAGATGTCCTTCAGGTGTTTGATGTAATCCCTCTCTGTGCTCATGATCTCATTGATGACGTTGGTCCTCATCTGCTCTTTGCAGGGCAGGCCAGGCCCGAGGAGCAGCCCGACGCCAGAGCTCTGCTCCTCCTGAGCCTCCTCCAGCTGTGCCAGGTAATCCTCCATCGGCTCATCCTGGTTCACACGCAACTGCGAGAGGAGAGGCAGGGTCAAGCAGGGTCAAACAAGGCTTTTCAGATGAAAAAGAGTTTGGTTTTTTAAGGAAATGCTCCGATTTAGTTCCTGACCTCAAGACATAATTAGATAAGCAGCTCTTGGAAAGTTCTATATGCTGTTGTACATGAGTTTTATTTTTGTTGTTCAGGTGTGTTCTCATGTTCTCATGTCTGTAATATACATTTTTAATGTGCATTAGAAACCAAGTGGAGCACCTAAAATCTCATGTCTGAAAAAGCATTCTTTGTGTTGTTCCACTGTTAAATAAAATATGTAATTATGATCTAAACAGGAGTAGAACTGAAAAACTCCTCACTCTGACAAAGCTGGCTGGAAACCAGCCCTCGCTGTCCAGGATGCGTCCCCACCACCACTCCTTGTTTGTGGCATCCACTACTTCAATGACGTCTCCAGCCTTGAAGCCGAGCTCCTGATCATCCATGGTGACGTGATCCCATAATGCCTCGGCATACACCACGCTGCCATCGCTGATCAGCTGCACAGGAGAGAAACTCGGTTTTATGTGTTCAGTAAGTTAATAAGTAGGTGCATATAAAAAATATCAGTTCCTCTTGAGTATTGTTAATACCTATCCATTGTGAAGAGCATTAAAACTGTCTCACTTGTATCTTATACTTTTGTAAATCAGTTTTATATATATATATATATATATATATATATATATATATATATATATATATATATATATATATATATACTGTATATATTCCCCTTTGTTGACTTGTATAGGCCAATCTGTAGTTTTAAGGCTTGTTCACTTGTTCCATACACCTCTTGGTAACTTGTTAGGCCATGCCTTGACCCTTGAATCAGACTATGATAACAATTCTTGCAAAAGCTTTGATAAAATGACTTTTTCATTTACAGACTTCTGATAGACTCTGAATCCAATCTGAATCCGATCTATAAGCTTTTATTCTTGGTTTTAGTCCACATCAGGCCATGTTCACTCCTATTATGAGATATTGTGCAGCTCAGTAATAAAGGATTGGTAATAAAGAAGTTCTGTCTTCTGCTTACAAGAATATTATATAAGGAATAAAACACTCTATGTCATGCTGTTATAGGAAGCTAGAACATAATGGGTTAGTGTGATGAAGTGGAGTTACCACCACAAAGTTGATTATTAATTTGCTATGTGGAGGACCAAACTTGTTGAAAGTAGTTAGCTATGGCAGGGTATCATCTGTGTATGTATAATGGTTGCACAGTGGCCATGCTATGTCCTCTGTAGAGTGAAGGAACCAAAACAGAAATAGACCTATGGAATATTTTATGCCATCTCTCTCTCTCTCATCAATCCATCATTAAAGAGAGGGGTTTGTTGCTAGGCGACACGCCTGCATAATTTTGCCTGTCCGTGACTTTCAGTTGCAAAGCTTCAGTTTGTGCCAATATGATGTGGGAAAATCCTAACCAGCATCACATAAATTCATATATATACTCCTATACATGTAGAATACTAGTCTCATAGCAGTAATACACTATCACATGCACCAAATCCACTTCCTGATTGCCAAGATATTATTATCCCAAGTGAAGTTTGTAAGATAAGCCTTTAGCGGCCTGAAGGATCACATGAACATTAGCAAAGGCATTAGAAGCGTTATGTTTCTCAAAAGGTATTGTAATATGATGCAGTTTCCTTTCTAAACAGTTCTAGCACAGGACTAGCTGAGATCAAGTCCAGACAAGTCAAAGGAGTCAAGGCCAAGTCAAGATCAAGACTGAAAACCATAAAATCCTTTTCAAGGCCAAGCTTTTACTTCAGCTAGCTGGCTCCACTCCTGCATTGTTCCAATGATTAAGCTGTTTTCTAGAAGAAGGAATTACTTCTTGTCAAACTGTGTGCTATGCGAAAAGAAAAGACAGCACAATCATTATTATTATTATTTTTATTTTTATTTTATTTTTACAAACTCTCGGTCGAGACCTTATTTAGTGAGACCAATTCCCAAGACTGAGACAAGTCCATGTAAAAGGCCAAGAAATCCAAAACAAAGTCAATAAGAAAATGTCTCGAGATGGTCTTGGACTCAAGTCCTACAGTCCTACTGCAGAGTCCCCACCCTTTATGTTGTTATTGCACCTCATGGAGGCGTAGCATTCATTTCTGAAAATGTGCACAAGTGTCGGTCCATCAACCGCCGCATACATGTGGCAGACATCTTGCACATACTTACACATACTTAAAAGTAAGTATAGTCCAGAATTAAGAGCTTGGCTAATAGTTCCTAGCTAATAGTTTCTTCTCATAATCTTCTCATAATCTATACATGAAACACCTGAGAAGGATTTTTACCAAGGAATTACCCAGGTAAGATAATGAGCAGAGTCGGCCAAAATTGCCATGAATTACAGAGTGTTTAATAAATTAATAATTTCCATAAACTTCCTGTTAAAATTAAAATTAAAAATTAAAAATGCATAACCACAGTTTAGGTCTCAGGAGCTTGCAGCATTAACATTACTGCAGCTAAGTGCTGAACTGGCCAATACCTTTCCTCCTGATCTAATGCCTCATGCTTCTGTGTTCATCTTTTCTCATTGGAATGTTTTATAGTTTATTTGTCTGGCAGGCTCCGAGCAAATTGACAGCATTTAATCAATAAACAAACCACATTTATCATGATAACAGAATATCACCTGACCAGTTCAGTTCCTTAGATGAACCCAGAGGATCCATGTGATTGGATCCAACTGACTCTAACATAACTAAAATTTATATGTACATTTTAAATAAAGCCAGTCATGGAGTTCATCTGAGCCTTGAGAGCGGAAACCAGCTGAGCTTCACAAACCCTAGTTTACCAAGCTCAGCTTTGTGCCGACACTCAGAGAGAAATAAAAGAATTAGCCGTGGTGATGATTCATTCAGAGCATGAGACGCATCCGGCCCATCAGAGCTACCGAAATATGGAGGTAATTTAACATGGTGTATAAATCTAACGCACAAGCAAAGCCACATATGTACTTTTAAAAGAACCCCTTTCACAGATGATCTGTATTGCAAACATTATACATCAAATTTAATTTTCTCTCCCCTTCATTTGCCAGATGCTTTTATCGATGGAAGTAGAATGTAATCTGAGCTCAGAACTGAGTAATCGAAGCTTAAAGACTTCCAGAGCTTCTGTAAAGCACCTGAAATATTTGTAGATAGTAAGACAGAGGTAGTAATATTCTCCATTCACGTCACTAGTGGCCAATAAAACCAGGGCTTTCTGGTAACCCTGGAATTTGAACTCACAACCTACCAGCCTTATTTAACAAATTGATACAGACAAATTTAATTTATTATTAAGAACACTGACACAAGAATTCTTGTGTAATTCATTTCTACAGATCCTGTTATTTGGAAAAATCTTTCATATCCTACATTCTACTCCAGAGTGAACTTTGACTGATCAGCTTTAAATCTGTGATTTTAGATACGCATTGCACTGCCAAGTTTATATCTTTCCATATTTAATCCATAAATTAAGACAAATAAGACTAAGCCATTCAATTAGGACAAAAGTAATGGCGTCCTGTAAAAGGAGGAAGAGGTACAGTAGTGTGTGTCTATGGTAGCTGATGCACTGCAGTGGCTGAGCTGCATTACTGGAAGATTTAGTGTACACCGCATTTAGAGCCGCTCTCTCACCATTTACTTATGAAGCATTTACTTACGAATTATTCAATAATCATTACATCATTAACATGTTGCATAGGCTATACTTGTCATTTCACTCATGTGAAATTTGTAAATTCATAGATGATTAGACATGATCACCATGGTGCGGAAGTGTTTTTTTTTTCTGTCCTTTTATTGTTAACGATAGTTCAGCTGAAGAAGATCAGCTTGATCAGCATTTTGGCACTCTCAACCAGGACTAGCATAGCCTCCAAGATAGCTGATATCAGCCACCCGAGGCTAGCGAAGAGCTTACTCACGCTGCTTTTACTGAGCCAGCAATAACATTGTGCAGGTTCAGGACTCTTTTAAATTATCCAACTTCAATTTTGCATATTTTGGAGCTTCTGTCTTTTTGATAAATGTGACACAACTGTATCAGGATCATTTTGATTACATTTACCTAAATGTATTTTTAATAGTATTTTAACAGTTTCAGTATCATGGCGCTCTGTGGCCTGCATAGAGAAATCGCATAGAAAACTTTATAAAATGTACTAAAATTTATATTTTTTAATGAATTCATCCAATAGGATGAAGGCAAGTTTCTGCTGGATATCAAAAGCAAACAAGCCTAAAAAATCTGTTCTTCTGTTCATGTAGTAGCTGCTCAGTTTTAATTTAAAGACTGACCTCACTTTGGATTGTACTGTGTTTAGAAGGGGAAAAAAAGCTCCAAAATATCACCATAAAGGGTTGCAATTAAAATTCTCCAAACCCGACGCAAATTCCTTGTACGTTTGTATTTGGTGAATAAGCGATTCTAAAAAAAAAAAAACCAAAACATGGACAGTTTATCATATTGTAATAATGATAACAATAATTTAATTGCTTGGCTAATTAAACATTAACAATTAATCAAATTAGTAGCTACATTCATACAATATTTTACTGTCTGGCTGTTGTTATTATTTAGTGATTAATTTATTGATCATTATTCATTATTTTGAGTCTTGTATATATTTAAAGTTTATAAAATTTATTTAATTGGAATGAGTAAAGCTGATATGGTTGGATTTCATTTTAAAAGGTATTTCAGCAAAAATCATCAAATCTAAACATAAAAGATTTTTACTGTCATAAAGTGCAATAACTGTTTTTGGTGAATATCAGTTTCAATATCGAGCATAACATAATAATCGTGATTATCAGTTTAGACAATATCATCATCCTATCATTGTCACCTTAATATGAAAATCATAATGTATGAATTCAGCCATGAAATATTATTGTAATATGATAAATAAGGAGCTCTCTGCAGTACTGCAGATGTTTACATGTTAAGCTGTGACATGCAGAAATGAAAAAAAATTATAACTAGAGGATGTTTAAGAGAAACATACAGTACAAATCGTTGTGCTTTACCTGGGTTTTTATGCTGCAATCATACCAGAAGCCCATCAGAAAAAGAACTGTCCTACGTCCCCCACCCTCACTCCTCTCTCGTTCTCTGAAAAGCTTTCTCTCTCGTTACTGGAAGGCGAGCAGGAACACAAGCACCACGTTGACAATGACGAGGAACATCATGATGAGAAAGACGACCACACGCTGCGTCTCGGGCTCCATGTTGCAGCGGAGGAGTGTGTGGAGGAGGCCGGGCCTCGGCCTCACGCTCCTCACCCAGCTACGAGCCATGCGCACCCCCACTATCTATCTAAACCCCAGTCCTCAGATCTTCGCCTCTTTTCTTCCCTTCTTCTTTCTTCTCTTCCAGCAGAGATGTCAGGAGAATCCAAATCTCACCAGTAAGACCTCATCAATTTTGCTGTTCATGTTTTATAGCTCAGGCCTTTCCCTGCGTTTCTTTCTCTCATTCTCTCTCTCTCTCTTTCTCTCTCTCACTCTATCTGTCCCTTACACACATACAAAGGGATGATGGCAGTTCTTCTCCATGGCTGTGTTTTCTCCTGTAAGTAAACACACAAGCTGATCACGGAGCTTGACTCTGCCCAGAGCTACGCTGGAACGCTCATCCATCACACTCGCAGCATTGCTCTCATCTCACACAGCTTTTTTTCCTCTTTCTCTCCCCTTCCTACTGCGAATGACCAATCAGAGAACACGGTTCTCCACCGTATCCTGGAAACCAGAGTGGTTGAGGCAGCTCTTAGCAACCACGGAGAAGGGCGGAGGAGGGGGAGCCAAGAATATGGAGCTGACTGCTTATTAGACAGATCATCTGTCTATCTGTCTCTCTCTCCCGCTTACTTTTTCTCTCTCTCTGTTACTCTCTCTAGCTTTCATGCTGTCTCTCTCTGTCTCACTCTCTGCCCTCCCTCCCTGTCTCTCTCTCTCTCTGTCTCTCTCTCTCCCTCCCTCTTGCAGGCTAAATTTCACATGAAATCTGTCATGTGTTCATTAAAAATATGCAAATAACAGAGTACCTATATATATATATATATATATATATATATATATATATATATATATATATATATATATATATGTGTGTGTGTGTGTGTGTATACACAGAATCTGGTGTTCTTGGAGGCTCAGGTGTTTTCCACTTCAGCAGGCACATTTACAGGGAATCAGACTGAATAAATCCTCATCCATCCACTTTAAATAACGACTCAGATCACAGCTCACAGATTATATAACACAGTGGATGGGGCGCCCGTCTATTTCAGGGCATCACACACACACACACACACACACCAATCCACAAACCAGTGTGTTTTTTGGAGGTGGGAGGAAACTGGAGAACCTTTAGGAAACTAAATATTTGCCTTTAATTTCTTGCTTCTGATTCTTTGGGCATTTGCTAAAGTTTTATGTTTACAGTATAACTGACACTCTGTGTTAAATGTGACTTGCATTTCTGAATATTATATATTTCTTCATGGTACAGTGGGACAGAACATACCAAGGTCAGAAGTGATAACACTCTCTGGCTCATCCAGCCAAAGGAGTCTTATCAATCCCCTTCCCTTCTCTCCTTATCTTTGGATCTACATAAGCTAGGACTTTCTACTGTTTAGTTTAGACCAGTAGACTGGTGTAGACTTTCCAAAGATATACTTATGTTGGTGAAAAAAGCAGATCTGTAGATATTCCAAGTGCACAAATACACATTTAGCATCCAATTTTCAATCCAGACTCATATTTGCAGAGTTTCTTGGTGCCGTGACCCGCGTGGCACACTAACACCTATACCGTTATTTATGAACCAAGAAAAACATTGCCTGGATTCCTCTAAGGGATTGAGAGAAGACCAGAGGGTTTGCTATTGTAGCCATGGTGAAGAGTTAATATTGTAGACACAGGGAAAACATTACCCTCAGTAACCCAAGCTCAGGATCAAACTTCACCACTGCCTAGAGTGTTCCTTATACCAGGAACTCAAGCCCCAGAGCCTCCTGATGCCAAATTAAAGATGATAGGATACATAAAGCACACTATGAACAAGAAATCAGAACACAAACTAAGCCAAATGACAGAGCTGTAGTGCTGCAGGAATAGTATGTGTTCCTAGGTTTAAATTCATGGGTTTATGTTGGTTCACTTAAGTTCCTGGTCTTTATGTTCCTGGGTTTATGCTCTTGTGGTTAAGTTCTTGGGATTCAGTCTGAGGGAGGAGGCAGCTAATGAGATGCTTCCAAAGCAATCATCATCATCATATTTAATATAAGTACATACATGTCCACACCATTCTTCAAAACATAAGAACCTCTTACACACGTTTCTATATTTTCATCTAATCAACAGGTCTGCTCCAGCCAATAAACCATGGCTACAAATCATCCGTGAGAAACAGAACCTTCTCTTCAGCTGGTGAATGTTGATCTCGATTCAAAACTCTTTTAATTATTCTTTCACCAGCTGGTCTCCTAATTCACACAACAAAAAGCAGGAGATGCCTCTGGCCAACACAAACTGGCAGTTCTGC
Organism: Pangasianodon hypophthalmus; assembly: GCF_027358585.1. Classification (NCBI taxonomy): domain Eukaryota; kingdom Metazoa; phylum Chordata; class Actinopteri; order Siluriformes; family Pangasiidae; genus Pangasianodon; species Pangasianodon hypophthalmus. The sequence goes on along the minus strand of NC_069710.1, from coordinate 33,127,793 downwards.
ATCACTACGCTCTACACACACACACACACACACTGTTCACAGCATAGCTTTGAAGCTTTTAGCTGGCAGGCACGCTTGCTCCGTTATCTGTTATCTGAGGGTATGAAGCTGAGGTATCACACTGGGTTTAGATTGCACCAGTGCCAGAGAATTATTTTCTGCATTAAATACCATATAACCCTGGAAGAAAATGTGGTGAGATATGTTTTACTCGTTCATTACTTAGCTATCCTCTCCTACATTAGGAATGTAATGCAATGCCACGATCTGTATCTGTTTAGTCTTCCAAATATGTACATCTGTTTTTGGATTTAAACCCAAAGTGGGTGTGGTCTAAACCAGAAGGGTTTTTTTTTTCTATTATTAATAAATATATATGTATAAAAGTATAAATATATATGAATAAATATGAACTCTACCAAAAAAATCCCCAGATGTAGAAATGTGAGTAGGGTCAGCATGGTATTCTGGCTCTGACAGTTCCTCAACCTCAGCTACATCACTCCAGTTAATAACTGGTCTCAACTAGAGATGTGTGCCAGACTGTTATTATTTTTGTGCAGTTATTTTTGATTGTACCTGACCTTTGATATTTTCTAATAAATTTAGTTGGTTTGATTTCCCATACTATAAACAAACTAGTAGCCTAATTTAAACCACTGTGACCCTGACCAGCAGTTCCTAAGGACGAATGAACAAACACTGTAAACACATCATGTTAACGAACGTTGTTTTTCTTTGTCCAGCAAACTCTCTGGATGGATCTCTGACCGCTCGAATGCAGCCGAAAGGAAAAACCTCCAGCTTTCATCCAAAACAACGCTAATGTTGAATGAGCTGTTACTATAGAAACAAGGTTATGTTAATATTTGGCCATGTCTAGTGATGAAAACTCTGTCACCTCGTTTATGGCCAGCTGCTCTCCTGCTCCTCCTGGATGAGGGAAGCGATGTCCTGAACTGCGTAGCTCCTCGTAAAGATCCTCTTCACTGCCAGCCTCATCACCTACACCCAGCTTCTCTGGAGCTCCGTCAGGAAGGATCACCGCTGAGGGACAGAGAGAGAAAGAGATAACAGGTGATTAGCCTGTCAGGTTAGCTAATGTTTGCTAGCTGGAGAACAAAGTCTATGGATTTCGAGTTTATGGACTTACTAACACAAGCTGCTTAAAGACTAGGGTTGTTGGTTACACTGCAGCACTGCTGGATTCTGTCAGTGCAGCTGCAAATCACAGCTGTACATTAATGTGCTCATTCTAACATGTTCTCAGTTCTATAAAAACATTCACAGGGATTTGTACAGCAGATGCTCCACATAAACAGATTTAAAAAGTGCGTAATCAGGGATATGGTACAGTTTTCACCATAAGGAGATGGAGATTAAAGGTTTATTTAACATTTATGGAAGGAGTCTCCAGTGTCAGTGTAACACTCAGACAGAAAGCTGTAACTTTAAGTTTTCTGACATCTTCAGTTGTGTTTTTTTCATCATCAATAGAGAGAATAAAGAGAGGCTGGTGAGGGAACGACTGTTTATAGCTGCTATAACGTAAGTGAGAACAGGAACAACACAACATTAAATGTAACAAGATGGTTCAGTATATAAACACCAGAGTCGCTCATTACTAGAACACCACACACACACACACACACACAAACACACACACACACACACTCACATGTGCTGCTGGCTCTTTTCGTCCATATCTACCTGCTTCTTTTCTAAAAATAGCCTTCCAGTTTCGGCCAATCACAAACACTCGTTCAGTGCGTCCGTTGTCGTGTGTATGAGATGACAAATCACCGTGGAAACATGGCATGAGCTCCCAAGCGACAAGCACATGGTGATGAGGGGAAACGATTCGACATTTTATCATTAACCTGAACATATCTATCTCTGTTTATATGTGGATGAATGGATGGAATGAATAAAAGAATAGAATAAATGAATGGATGGGTGTACAGAGGGAATGAAAGAGTGGATGGAGGGATGTACAGACAGTGGATGGATGGGTGTGTGTAGATTATTATTATTATTATTGTTATTATTATTATTGTGTGCTAATCTGAGAAGCCTGATTTAGATTGTGTTAGTTTTGTGTGTGTGTGTGTGTGTGTGTGTGTGTGTGTGTGTGTGTGTGTGTGTGTGTGTGTGTGTGTGTGTGTGTCTGTCCAGCAGGAGGCGCTAAAGCTTGCTCTGTGACTCTATACTGGCGCACTTTCACACTGAGTGCCACAGGAGGGAACACACACACACACACACACACACACACACAAAACATCTCCACTGTCATCTGTTCGTCCATTACTGCTTCACGCTGAACTCTCTGTTTGTTTTTGTGCTGTCCATCTCATTCTGTTCATCTTCATGCTTCTGTCCATTCTCTCAATATCCATCGTTCTTTCTCTTCTCTCTCCAGAACTCTCTTTTTCAATTTCTTTCTCTATCCATTTCTCTCTTATGTTCATCTATTCTGTCCATCTGCCTGTACCTGTCTTTATTTTATTCTATCTCTCTCTCTCTCATTCTTCCTGTCCATCCTTCTCTCTCTGCTCTTTTTTTTACTCTATCCTGCTTTCTGTGTCTCTTCTTCCATCTTTCTTTTACTCCATTCCTTTCTTCTTCTGTCCATATCTACAGTCCATCTAACTCTCTCTCATTCTCAATCACTCTTTATTTCTCTCCTTTATTCTGTCTATATTTGTTTTTACTGAGTTCCCTTTGTCCATTGCATTTGTTTTAACTTTCCAATTCTCTCCCTCTCTCTCATGTCCACTGTCTCTGTAACAATACCAGTCACATCAGTAATAAACTACACACTCGTATATCGTTACTGATAAAGCTGATGCTCCAAGAGCTCTGATTTGAAGCATTTAAGAGTCGGTCTGTGAAGAAGGTCATGTCATGATTAAAAAGGACCCAAGGGCAATCAGACACAGGGAGGAGGAAGGAGGAGGAAGGAAAGGGACGGAGGTGGGGGTTTTTATTTGCAGTGATTGGCACCTGAGCGATTCTCAGGAGATTAGAGAGAAAGAGAAGGCAGAAAAGAGGGAAAGCCACCTTTAACCCCAGCGAATCCTCTCACACTGGGATTGTTCCTCACGTCAGTCATGCTGGATAAGATCATTCGTTTAACACAATGTGCTATTCTCTGAATAAGCACTATGAAATGAAATATAGATTACTGGAAGTAATAAACCTGCTGTATAATAATAATAATAATAATAATAAGTAAAAAATAATATTTTTATCCATTTATTGTTACATGTAATGTTGTGCAACGTCCATGAAACAAGTTAGTTCCTATTCTCATTACGCTATAGCAGCTATAAACAGTCGCTCGCTCTCCAGCTGCTCTTTTTTCTCTCTCTTAAATTTAATAAGACAAAACTCAACAGCTTTTTGTGACATAAAGATGGCTCAGACAGATGCAGATGCAGTTAGGCAGTGTTTGATGGAAAGAACAGCAAACAAATCCAAAACACAGGACAGTACTCAGACCCAGGGACAGGCAGAGATCAGGCGATCAGCAAACAGTATATCGGAGGTAAAGCTGAAACTTCTGAAAGTCTTTAAACACTGAGAGTGAGGAATGAGATAATTGAGACCAGATGTGTGTGTGATCAGAAGGCTGGTGATTGTGAACATGGCAAAGTGTGTGTAATCTGGGAAATGGAGTCCGTGGCGGCCATGTTTGTAGGCTGCAATGCAGGATGGGAAGTGGAGTTTACTGACTGGGTTGAACTAACACTTTACATATACCTTATCATGAAACCACAAAGCATAAACACCTCTGCCCTCAAAACTTACAGCACTGACACTGGAGACTCCTTCCATAAATGTTTTCTTATGGAAAACTTCACCAGATTAACAATTACACGTTTTTAACCCGTTTATGTGGAGCTTCTGCTGTACAAGCCCCATGAATGAGCTGTTACTACATCAGGAAATAGGAATATTTATTATTCAGAAACATTCTCAAATCAGTTTTCCTTTTCCTACCACACAGAACAGGTAGAGAAACTGCACAGATATGAATCGCTAGTCTTCAGAGCCTGATGAAGGGTCTATCTGTTTAAATGTAGTTTTTTTCAGAAGCCACGCCTACTGTTTTAGGACTGATTCCTACAGGGACTGTCTCTAATGCAGCACGTGTGTGTAAAAGGTCACGGGAACTCCCATACACTACAGCTACACACACACACACACACACACACCGTCACACACCCCGTCACACACGGACACGAGGGACTGAACAGGACGCAGGAGTGCAGCTCATATACAGTACACACATATGATTTATACTCAAATTCCCTTCACACACTCCCTTGATATTTACCCACCATCCCCCTCTCTCTTCTTTCTCCTTCTTCTGTCACTCCTCTCGTCCTTTTCCGTGTGTGTCTCACTCTCTCTCAGGCTCCTGCGTTCTCTCCCACGGTCACTCTGTCCACTTGGGAGAACCCAGTCACCCGGGGTCAATGACCTTGAGTACACACTCTCTATAATTCCTTAGTATCAGCGCTGACAAGCATCAGTAGTGAATTAATTGCAGTCTAATGTTCGGAAACCTTCAAAAGTCCAGAATTTCATTTCTGATCAGGAGGAGGTGGAGGTGATGATGAGGAAGCAAGTGGGTGAAGTCAGGGGTCAATGGACTGGCGATGCTCAACACTCAACAGCAAGGGGCGTGGCTAAAAGTGCGACTTTTTGAAAGTACTAGCTGCACAAAGAATTAATATAATAAATAAATTCTCTAAATTCTCTAAATATGCCACTTACTTATAATCGTAATATGAATCTTTCCCATCTTTCCCAGAGAGAGAGAGACAGAGAGACAGAGAGAATGTTATAATGACAGCACAGATCACTCAGGAGCCAGAAAAAGGAGGTTCAAACCTGACCATGTGTTCAGAGTCACGAAAATGTACAAACTGTGGTTTGCTAACAAACTAGCATGCTAACTAGCTACCAGGATAAAGCATTGAATTTGCCAGCCCATTCTGAATTGCTTGTACTTGTGATGTGTGATGTAGTGATGTCACGACCGTGAACGTACTTACCTATTCAGTCATTCAGTTATGTTGAAATAATATAGTTTGCAAACTAGATGGTTAGCTAAATAGCTAGCTAACATAAAGGAAAGGAAATTGCATCAAAAGCTTTTTAGATACTATAATCAAACATGATTTTAAGACTAGTACCTGGTTCTAAAGGTATTGCTAATAAATGTTGAAAAGTACCACATGCTATTCCTGATAATTTATACTGTATTGATTCTCAGCAGGTCACGCGAGTGCTTTGGGCAAATCGATCATATTTTACAGCTGGGCCAGTAAAATAAAGCATCAATGCACCGTGAACTCATAATAAACATCACGCTGTCATTACGAATACACTCACGCAGTCGGCTAACGCTACGGGGGAACCAGAAGCAGCTGAGTTTTAGCCTACTTTCATTTTTTTAGGCCACTTGTTTAGCTGAGGTGAGGAGAGGACAGTCGGGTGTCGAGGACGATGTCAGGACCAATGAGAGGTGACAGAATTTAACTGGGCACGACGCCAGGACAGGGCCAAGGGGTGAGACAAGCGAGAGAGGCACTATCAGGCCTAAAATAACTTCACACACACACACACACTCCTTAAGCAGCATTCTCAATGCATTTTGCATCTCCTTGCTGCTTCCACTGCGCACTGTTCATCTGTCTGTTCATTTACAGACGGTAGATTTTAGACATCAGGTCTATCGGATGGCGAGCCAGCCAGGAGGGACAGAAACAAGCAGGGGCGGATTTAGTGATTTGAGGCCCGAGGCAAAATAAACTCAAATTCAAATTAAAATTTTATTTGTCACATGCATAACCATACACAGTATGACCTGCAGTGAAATGCTTTATACAACTGTTCCGACATAAAATGAGAAAATATAGAAAAATATTAAATATAAGAAAAATATATACATAAGAAATATGCAAAGGGATTAAAAAAATGTGTATAAGAATATATAGAATATAAAAGATAGGTATAGATATATAATATAGGAATGGGGCCCTATTCAATTACACACATTTAAATCGATATTCCATTACAGCATGAGGCGAGGTTGGGTTGCATTGACGCTGCAGAAATAACAGCGATTTGAATCATTTCATCATTTTAACATCAATATTTAAATTTTCAGCATACGTTATGTAGCATTAATAATTAAAAATATATATAATTTGCATTTTTACAGGACCCTTGGTGTCTACTTTTGCCTAGTGCTAAGTCCGGCCCTGGAGACAAGGCCCAACTTAAGAACTTTTTCACATTTCCTCACGCAGAGTGCTGAGATCTTCATGGTCTAATGCATGTTAGCGCTGAATAACAACCCCCTCCTGTGAGAGATGTCGCACCAGCCCAGTCTACAGACGGACAGAATATGTTTTTCTTATTTCTGATACAGTTCCCGTTTGGGAAATGAGTGTATTTAAATTCTAATTTTAACAAACCTGCAAAAGAACCCTGTATAATGCTATGTACTGTGTAAGACTGTTTACTATAATACTATTTACTGCTTTAGCCTGTTTATTATAATGCTGTGTAGTGTGTTGCTTGTTTACTAAAATGTTATTTAATGGGTTAGACTGCTTACTATAATACAAATGGATTAGCCTGTTTACTAAAATTCTATTTACTGCTTTAGCCTGTTTACTATAATGCTATTTAATGGGTTATCCTGTTTATTATTGCTAGTAGGTTAGCTTGTTTACTATAATGCAAATGGATTAGCTTGTTTACTACAAAGCTAGTGGGTTAGCTTGTTTACTATAATGCTAGTGGGTTAGCTTGTTTACTATAATGCTAGTGGGTTAGCTTGTTTACTATAATGCTAGTGGGTTAGCTTGTTTACTATAATGCAAATGGATTAGCTTGTTTACTACAAAGCTAGTGGGTTAGCTTGTTTACTATAATGCTAGTGGGCTAGCTTGTTTACTATAATGCTAGTGGACTAGCTTGTTTACTATAATGCTATTGGGCTAGCTTGTTTACTATAATGCTAGTGGGTTAGCTTGTGTACTATAATGCTAGTGGGCTAGCTTGTTTATTATAATGCTAGTGGACTAGCTTGTTTACTATAATGCTAGTGGGCTAGCTTGTTTACTATAATGCTAATGGGTTAGCTTGTTTACTATAATGCTAGTAGGTTAGCTTGTGTACTATAATGCTAATGGGTTAGCCTGTTTGCTAAAAGGGAAAGGACAGAGGTGTTTACACTTTCTGGTTTCTTGCTGTGGTAAGAGGAATAAAACACCGAGAATGTGTTGTTATAGGAAAATTCAGGACTTTGGGATGATAACAGTTACTCGGCTTAATCTCAGCAGCCTGTCATGGATTAATTTCCTATAACACCACGACACCACAAGTGTGTTCTTCCTTACTTAGTGTGTTCTCTGCCTGTGCTGATAAACGCACTGAGCCGTGTCCCAGACAGAAAACACCGCCACGCTCTGATGTCTGGATGACACTGTGCAGTCCCTCGAGGCTCTGTGTCCCCACGCTGACCCGCTCAGTGCCAAGCAGGACACACACACACACACACACTCTGTCTGAGAGATGTCTCACACACATTTCACAGTGGAATTGTGTGAACTGGAATAACTCTCAGCGTCCGAACAGAACCGTGCACGGCTTAACGGTACAACGCTGACATTTATGATGAATATAAACACCAAACATACATCTTATTTTTCAACTGCGAATATTTTAAACATCATACCATCTTTTTTCTAATGTAACTGCACACACCACAGCTTGTGTTCATTTACATCCTGCAGACACTGGAGGAATTCATTAAACACCAATTTGTAACCTAGTTGTGTGTATTAGAGAGAGTGTGTATGAGAGAAAGAGTGTATGAGAGTGTGTATGAGAGAAAGAGTGTATGAAAGAGAGTGTATGTGAGAGTGTGTCTATGAGAGTGTGTATGGGTGATGACAACTCTGAGGCACTATGCACATATTTCTCTGGAGGAAAACACACACACACACACACACACACACACACATACACACAGCAGTGATCGATAATGTGGCTGATTTTACATGCTGTTGCCTTCGAGCACATCCGTCCTGCCTGTTAACAACATTACAATCAACCATTTATTCTAATTAAATTGTTTTTATTTTACTTTCATACAAACGACTCTTTAGTATAACGCTAATTCCTGAGTTAGATATAAAGTGAGTTACTGGTTAATCTGTTTAATGCTAGTTAGCTGTTAATCTGTTTAATGCTGGTTTACAGATGTTTATGATAACACTAGTTACTAATGTTAGTTCATAGCTGTTTACTATAACGCTAGTTAGTTATGCTAGTTCATAGCTCTTTAATGCTAGAGAGTGTTTCATTGTATTTAATTGTAGTTCATAGCTGTTTACTATAATATTCTAACTAGTTACTGGGTTAATCTGTTTAACCCAATCTGTTTAAATAGCTGTTCATTATAACACTAGTTAATAATGCTAATTTATAGCTGATAAATATATGGCTAGGTAGTGGGTTAATTTGTTTAATGCTAATTTAAAGTTAATAAACCACAATTTGTCACGATACTGAGAAACCACAAAGCGTAAACTCCTCTGTCCTGAAGATGTCAGAAACTTAAAGTTACACTTTTAGTAGTGTTTAGCACTTTAGACGACTCCGAGTCAAGATCAAGACAAGAGCCAACGGAGTCAAGACTGAGTAGGACAGCAGGGCGAGACTAAGACTAGACTGAGACCACACACAGCCAAGTCCATGTCGAGACCCAGATCAGACACTCAGATGTGTTCATTTGCTGGTTGTAGTATCTTTCTGACCCAACATTAGTGAATTAATTAAAATAACTCTACTTTGGTATTGTCATTTTGTACTAGTAAGTGCACAGGTTATACCCAGGACACAGGCGCATACAACTTTCTGAGACCTAATATATATACATTACACATACTGCACTTGTGCTACAGTGTATGATTTGAAACATAAGACGATAAAGTTTTTCGAAACAGTCAACTCCATACGCAGAGATACACACTTACATTCTGTACTGTAACAGGAACATTACAAAGTACTTGCTCATGGAAATGATGTTATGGTCTTGGATGGTGTCGGAAAAATATTTATAGTCTTCATAGGCTGAGAATGAAACAAAACTTCACCCGAGTTTATGACAAGATCGAGACCATTGATGTGTCTCAGATACCACAACACTAGCTTTAGCTCTGACTGATACAAAGCACTGACACTGGAGACTCCTTCCATAAATGCTAAATAAACACGTTTCTCCTTTCAGAAAACGTCATGTCCCTGTGAATGAGCTGTTACTATAGAAACGATAGCGTATTAGAACGAGCGCATTAATATCAGCCTGTGGTCTGCGGCTGCACCACTGTCAGAGCTGCTGTTCTAGAGAATTAATCAACACACTCTCACTGTGGGGTAATGTGTTAATTGTTGCACTAAGTAATAAAAAAAACCTTGAATGTTGTTGAATGATGTGATAGAGATCACTGACTTCAGATTGTTGTGTCATTATGGAATGAAACAGAGCTCTACAAATGTGAAGAGACTGTGTAGAGGCAGCAAACAACCACTTATTACCACACACACACACACACACACACACACTCCCAAGAGATGAAATAGGAAATTCAGTTTGTCTGAAGCTAATTGCTGCTGGTGTACATGGGAGGAAAGATTAAAATGCAAGATTAATGTTCTCCTTCCTGCTGGTGAAACACACACACACACACACACACACACACACACACACACAGCCCATAGCTCCAGGACCCTGCGGCTCTGTGCGCTGAGTTAGAGATGGATAGAGGACACACACTAAAATATGATAGGAGCAGAATGGAGGAGTGGAACAATAGTTACTGAGTGTGAACAGGATTTTAATGGCAGCATGAGAGGATGATGAGTATGTGTGTGTGTGTGTGTGTGAGTGTGTGTGTGTGTGTGTGTGAGCACTGAATGCATGGGCTTCGATTCAGCCAGGGGTTATTCAGGAAGATATAGATTTGTACACACTCACACGTGTTGACTACACAGCTCGGATATGGATTTTGTTAATTTAACCATTTCATTTTCATGGTGTGCATTTTATTGCATTTTATTTTATTTTTTTTTATATCATGCTCATATTGAGGTCATAAATTTGTAATGTTTGTGTGGAATTATTTGTGTATTTGTGAATGGTTTGTGTAGGTGGTTTTATCCCACTATGTGTGCATATAATTCAGTCTTTTATGTTGCCAAATTAATAAAATGATCCCGACGTTGGTGTTAATTCGATGCGCTCTGCTGTAAAGAGAACAAAAACAGTGTGAAGGATAATCTCACTGAGCACTCATGTGCTTCACTTACAGAGAAACTTCAGGTTCATTCATAATTTTGTCCATAAAAATCACTCCTTAAGATCAGCAGTGTTTCTGATTAAGATGCGTCGCCTCCAATGTCTTCCATGTGAAAAAATGATTTTTCATGGACTTTAAAGGGACAATATTATTACTGAATGCATATCATGCAAGAGAAATGTGCTCAAGTTTAAGATTAGAATGACGTGTATCTGAGTGCGGAACTCTCATGTAACTTCAGAATAGAGAAATCTGTAGTCATGCCTGAGGTCTGAATACAGATGTGCACAATTCTGATGTTAATGTAGTCCTCACTACATGTGCTTAACTTGCAGGAATACGACCCACACATTTTAACGCTGTACTGAAGGGGTTAAAACACCAACATGAGCTCTTTCTCTCTCTCCTGATCAACATTCCAGCCTGAACCTGAAAGAACGGCTATAAAACTGTAACAGGCCATCGATGGCTCGGAGAAATACAGGCTAGACTGTGTGTGATCGCATAAATATGGCTGTGTGTAAAGAAGATGTATAGCCCTGTCGTACATGTATAGTGAAGTGCAATCTCTCTCTCTCTCACACACACACACACACACACACAGCAGGTTGGATGACGGAGATGAAGAGCTGAGCATGCTGCAAGCCTGAACAGATGTTCAGATGTCCTCTCTCTCTCTCACACACACACACACACACACACACACACATCCATATTAAAAGCATATATTAAAACAGTTTGCATTTCCCAGCAGGTCTGATGAAGCAGAGTGAGATATGGGGTGAGTGTGAGCTGCAGAGGTTTTTCAGGGACACGACAAAAAGAGGTAGATCAATAAGTAAGAGGGGGAGAGAGAGACAGAGTAAAAGAGAGACGATCCCTGTACCTCCATCTTCTCTTGTGTTTTGTTACTAAGAGGAAATCTTGCAGCATTCTTAATGGAACTACTGTAACACTGTAAGGCTTAAATAAATTTATAAATACAGACACATTCCAGGAAATATGCACAAGCTCCTGCATCATTGTGGCCCAGTGGCCTAATGGATAAGGCATCAGCCTCCGGAGCTGGGGATTGTGGGTTCAAGTCCCACCTGGGTCGTTGCTTTGTTGTAGTGCTTCATCTATACCTATGTTCTGGTGCTTCCTATGAGGAAAAACTACTTCAAGAATATGAAACTGGGTCATGTCAGCAAAAATCCAATGATCTCTGAACTGAGAATGTGGGTTTGATAACTCTTATAATCATTAATTCACACCTTAAAATCTCAAACATGCAGCATTTCTCAGGCTTTAATTGTGCCTCCGCGTTTCCCTTCCTCACTTCTTATCTCCTCCCTCTGAGCAAGAGGGGAAAGGATGCAAGGAAAGAAAATGAGGACAAGAAGAATCAAACAACGTTTTCTACCGAAGGAGACATTGTTGCTCACTGAAGCATCACTTTAAAGCGGCTTTAGTGAATAAACGTATTGATGATGTATTTCCCTGCTGTAGTAACTGGATTATACACTGGTGTATTCTTGATCCCAGAGCCTCCTGATTTTACATCACATTTTAAGAATTGGTACTTACTAATCACAGTAGGCTTGATTGATTTGATTGATTGACATTGGTGTATGGAATTAAAGGTTGTAGGTTTGAGTCTCACTTGCGTTACTATGGTATAGTTTCTTAATTTTTTTATAACGTAACAGTGCAGCAATGCAGTGTGGTCAAGTTACAAGGAAATCCTAATAGACACTAACTGTGGATTGGGCTAAAAGAATGCCCATCTATGTGGCCCAGTGGCCTAATGGATAAGGCATCAGCCTTCGGAGCTGGGGATTGTGGGTTCAAGTCCCACCTGGGTCGCTTGAATGCAATGGCTTGTCTAAGTCTGCATTCCCTACTTTCTCTACACCATTAGAATCAACTGTGTGTAAAACAGAAGCTTTATTTAGGCTTAGAAAACATGAGCTGCTACTGTCACATTGTGCACTGTACATAAAGCACAGAGGGATAGAGAGAAGAGGAATGTAATTAACACACAACATATGAGCACAGTGTCCCAGGCTGACCAAAACACAACACAAATAATGATCTACACAACTGTTGCAGAGAACCATGAGTACTGATCGGATTGGTGATGATTTGACATGATATGTTTCTATAGCTAAAAGGACAAACGGACCAAAAATGCAGGCACAAATATGAAAAAGTGCTTGGACCCCTAAAAACTCTCCGAGCTTGCTTATCACACCTATTCCCATCACATTCCAGTTATTCTAATCAAGTTCACATGTGTGGTCAAAAAAGCAAATTAAGCTTTTCCGAATGATCCGTCCCACATCATCTTACCTTATTAAAACATCTGAGGGACTGTAATGAGCCAGAGAGCTGAGCTCAACATCACGTTAAGATTATGAGTGTTGTTTATTGCATCCATCTGCACACACATCTTGAATAAAGCTCATACATACAGTATTGTGCTTCCACATTTCCACTTCTGCAGTGGCAGACCCTTCCTGTGTCTTTGTGTTCAGCGACTGCAGGAACTGGAATCTAATTAGTGCCAAAGTCTGTGAGAGAAAGAAGCCAGGCTTTACCACCGTCATCACTGTGATCTCTCTCTGGAGGCCCATTTAATGGAACCCATGTTCTTCTGACTTGCAGAAGAGCAGATAAAGCTCCAGACCTGCCAGTACACTGATACTAATGAGATCCTTCACCTAGAAACACTAGAGGAACCTTCTGGAGGTCGATTCAGTGTAACTCATTTTAACTATTTGCAAGAATATAGAGCATGAGAATAACAGAATTCAATTCCACATGTTCAGTACAGCATTATCCGCATACGGCCCAGGCATCAGCTTCCAGAACTGGGAGGCTTTGCTGTTTCCGTCTCTTGCTAAAGAGCATTTCAAAAATCTAAAAAGAATGCAAAAGCAGCTAGCTAGCCTTTAGGTGAATTGGCTCAAAGAATATGTATTGTTACTCCATTAATCCCAATCTGAAACAGCTATATTAGAGCAGAAAACAAATCATATCCTTATTCGAAAATAGTGGAACACCTGACAACATGCCCTCTATTCATTACTAATCCAGTAACTGGGTTCAAGTACCACTGGTCTCTTATCTGTCACATTATCATAGATGTATACCTTCCATTACAGATAAAATTACATTCGTTATTTTGCAATACCTCACTTAACCGAAGTATTTGGGTCAAAGAATGGAAAAACTGGAGAAAATAACAGAAAACTAACCAAAAACTAAAATTAAGCAACACTCTATTCAACCATTATTCCAAACACTTGAGTAAATGTTCTAAACAGATTCCAGTTCATTACTTAATCCAGTAATAGATCTGCTTTATTAACACCATGTATAACGTATGAAACAAAGTAATAAGAAGAATAAGAAAACATGCTGATTTGGTACATGTTTTTATTGAGTGTCTCAGGGGAGTGATGAATAGATAGTATTTTTAGCTCTAGGTCTGAACATGAATATGACCCAGTTAAAAAAACTAACTGAGGCATACAATATAAAGTCTAATGACCTTGAAGCAATGCAACAATGAACAACATGGCAGAGTTATGATGGGCCATATACACAGCCATAAGACAGAAGACTTAGCAGCAGTAGTCTTACTCTTCAATGAGTGATATATAAAAACACGGTATCTTAGAAATGCATAGGGCCCTCATAAGGTTCACGGTGTTTTTGGATAAGCAGCACTTAAAGAAGCTCCAGTGTGGCTTATTAGGTACGTGGTTATGTGACCTAATGGATAAGGCATCAGCTTCCGGCGCCGGGGATTATGGGTTTAAGTCCCATTTGGGTTGCTATTTTGTTACTCACTGAAGAGATTTCTCTACTCTAGAGGATACTACATTATAAGGATGAACTAAAGAAGGTAAAAAATCTTAAAGAGGTGCACCCTGACATATAAGACCTCTCATTAAATGTGTATAGAGACATTATCAAGCTTGGAAGTATGAGGAGGTGTAATATCAAGTCTCGACATCAACAGAACACTGAAGGAAAATAGCTTATTTAGATCACATGATACACATTACAAAGCGGTCGAACCTCAAGTCTAATGTCTTCAGATCATCATGGAACTACATACTGTATATTCTTTATAATTAAAGCTTAGATATTCCGGAGTTCGAGTTCATCCCATTTACGTTTTTTGTCATTATTCATGTACTGTACATGTGGTTAAATACACATACACTATAATCCCAAGATACAGGCATCCTCTCTTAAGCATTACAATTTCACTAGTGCTAAAATCCCATTATACGACACATCATTTCAGCAATTCAGCACTTACTGAAACAGCAGAAAGTGTGAAACATAAAGAAGTGCCAGAGAAAACTGCTGTATGCACAAATAAATAAACACCATCTGCATAGAGGCAGCCCCGGCTAACATCTGGATAATTCACATTATCTGAATGCACAGAGATGCAGAGTTCCTACAAAAGACCTACAAAACAGTAGTTGAGTAAAAAATAAAACAAAACATGCTGTTACATTTAATGTTGAAGAACATCTGCAAAGCAAGTTATACTCGCAATCGCGGCTATAAACACTCGTTCACTCACCAGCCTCACTTTTTATCACTCTGTTGAAGTTAATAAGACAAAAAAATGCAGCTTGTCTTGTTACTGAAAAACTGTAAAGAAGTGTAAACTCCTCTGTCCTGAAGATATCGGAAAAGTTAAAGTTACAGTTTTACCTCTGACTGTTACAAAGCACTGACACTGGAGACTCCTTCCACACACAAATGTTAAACAAACATCTCCTTACAGATATCAATGATAAGATATGTTTTTTAATCAGTTAATGCAGAGCTGTTACTATAGACAAGATAATATATTAGAAAATTACGCATCATCTTCTGACCAATCAGAATCCAGAATTCAGCAGTGTTTTGGGATAAAAGTGGTTCACAATCAAACTCTGTTGAAAGTCAGATAACGAGGATAGAGTAGAATCTCAAACAGATCATTTTCTCACTGATTATTTCAGTGCGATGTTGCTTTCACATGCCGCGGCAGTGAGTGAGGACACCTCATATACGCTCGATTTCTCTGTCCTTGTTTCCTTTCCATGCATTTATTTCTCATGTCCTCAAAACACAAATAGGCATAGCGAGGAAAGTAAAGGAGGACGTGCAATGAAAGAAATGAGAAGAGAAACAGATCAGATCTACTTTACTGACACCACTGAATAAAGTGTGCTGATTGGAGCTCTGGATTTTTTTATTTATTTATTTTTATTTATTCAGGCGTCTCAGTGGAGCGATACATAAACAGTATTTTAAGCTATGGGTCTGAACGTGACCTCTGTATCCCAGTGGCCCAGAATGCATCAGAGAGATGAGAACATCTGCTGGAATAGTTCAAAATATAACCAAGAGGGAAAAGTTAATCCCTCCATACCTCCAGAGAAAGGGACAGAAGAAAGAGGCAGGAAGATTAAAGCTGGGCAGTCATTTGTTCACACACAAACACACCTATGTTGCGTTGTTATGTATGATTGATTGTGTAGGTTGACATTTAAAGCTTTTTTCTGTTCGCTTCTTTGTACTAGTGTTTCCCTTTAAACAGCAGTGTAATACCCTGATAACTGAAGGAAGTCTCTTACACTTAGGCATGACTAAGTGTTACACACACATACTCACCTGCATACCGTTTTGTACATCTGTGTAATTAAAAGCGATATGCACTAGATGGCATGTCGGAGCCGAAACTTCCCTGTCCCACTGGTTTCCATGGTGACCTGAAAAACGTTTATTAATTTCATGCCAACTATTCTGAGACACATATTTGTCTCTGCACAGCAACATGGAAATGTTAAACACACAGACAAGCTCTGCTTCTTTCTCTTTAAAACACTGATGTCATGAGCTGCGTCTCAAATCGAGAAAGTATTTACTAATCTAGACGTTCCAGGAGATTGTGACGTTAAAAAAACAGGAGTTTCAGTAGTAATTCTGGAAAACTGGTTAACTGATAGTAAAATGTTTAGAATAGTATAGAAGTATGCAATTTCAGACACAGCGCTTGTTTGTTCAGTCTGTTGCGGACAGCTTGTCACATCATGCTACGCTGCTCTCACTTCTGCATTCTTTGAGAGGAAGAATGTGAGGAAGAAGATAGTAGAAGGAGATTTTGTAGATTCTGCAGGCTTTGCAGTTTCACGAGACTCAGTGGCCTTGTGGGGTTGAATCCCACCTAAGCCTTTAGTACAGTGTTTCCCTTCAAAAAACAACATGTAAGACCTGGTTACACATGACATGTGATGACAAAAAAATTAACTAAATTGGATTACTGACATGCAACAACATGTAATAAAGATGACTGCATTGTGGAGAACGTGTTAGTTCACAGTTTCTCATCTGAAGCTCACACACACATTGTGCTTCCACATTTCCACTTCTGCAGTGGCAGACCCTTCCTGTGTCTTTGTGTTCAGCGACTGCAGGAACTGGAATCTAATTAGTGCCAAAGTCTGCGAGAGAAAGAAGCCAGGCTTTACCACCGTCATCACTGTGATCTCTCTCTGGAGGCCCATTCAAGGGAACCCATGTTCTTCTGACCTGCAGAGCAGCAGAAAAAGCTTCAGACCTGCCAGAACACTGATACTAATGAGATCCTTCACCTAGAGACACTAGAGGAAACACACATTGGTGCCACAATCTCTAAGGTAATGTTTAACGTGTTAGACATGTCATGGTGTCTTTAGACACAGTCCATCTGTGATGTTGATTGCAACTCTGATCTGATCTGTTATTTGTTTTTACTGGGAGTCTCAGGAGAATTATGATTTCTTCCCAGTGGCCCAGAATGCGTAAAGGAGAAGAGAACAGATCTGGAAAAGTTTAAAACATGATGGAGAAAGAAACGATCATCTCTCAATATGTTGACGGGGAGAGAGATGTGGACAGGCCATAAGCACACTGAAGGACTGATTGCGTGGTCTGAAATCTACACTCTGATACTCCTGGCTTCTCCTGGCAATAATGTAGCTTTAAACTAGGACAGTGAACTGCGAGCTTTGGTCGTAATGTTTTGCTTTAAAAAGCATCACATACTCTGGGGACTTTACAGTAACCAGATAACTGAAAAATTCTCCCATAACTAAGTGTTACAGATGAAGTGGGACACTACGCCAAGGCCATTGATCACGTATGCGTAAAATGACGTGTAAAATGTTTCTCAGTTTCATACCAACTATTCTGGGTTACACACAGTCTTGGGTAGAACACGTGACTAAGTAACACGTTACTGTAATTAAATTACTTTTCCTCTGAAAAAATGGGAATTACTCTTAATTTTTAAGTAATATAATTACAGTTACTTATGACGTACTTGCATTACATACTGTATAGACGTTCAACAATTCTGTATAAAACAATATTGAATTAAAAATCTACATTTATCATCTAAAATTTGTTTTCTAATTTAAATTGACCTTTTTAAATTTGTTAGCTGTAGGCTAGTGCGTGTGCACGTGTGTTCGTGCCAGGTGGCCGTGAAGTCGCTCAAGTTCCAGGATGTCAGCAGAAACGAGTGGCTGTTTTGCTAAATGGAAATATTCCCATCTATTCTCATCTGCTCTATCCTCCAATATACAATCACCAGCAACATGGAGGCACGGCTTGCCAAGCAGCATTTGGTTTCAGGAATCCACAGGAAGCCAATTTGTACAAAATATTGTACAAATGGCTGGAACTTCTCCCTTTTTCAAAAGAGAGAAAACAGATCACCTCCAGAAATGTAAAAGTCCTTCAGATCTTGTTTGTGATGCATTCGGCTGAGAAACTTGATTCCCCAAGACCACATTTCAGTACAGGCAACTCCTGTCTTCCATTAATAAAAAATTCAATGTGGAGGACAAAGGTGCATTATGAAGGCCAAATAAAGGACATTATGAAATAATTTTACATCAAGTCCAGGCTTCATATTCACATGCAATGGCAAAAAAAAGACTCCTGTTACAGAGCTGTATATGGTTACTGAATGAAACTGACAAGATTTTCTAGACATCAGTTGAGTTAAACATGTGCCTTTCCCGGTATTTTCAGTACATGTGTGAATCATTCAGAGTGGTTTAAATGTTTAAAAAATTCTGACCATCTTAAAGGGCTAGAATGAATGGAGACGCATCACTGAGATTATAACACAGCTCCAGCTGATATAGTGTCTGGGGGTTGCGGGTTCAAGTCCCACCTTGGTTGTAGTGTGATAAAACTTACTCTGGGTCACTATAACTGAATGAAGTCTCTCACACCAAGTAAACAAATAAATCAAAATCTTCAGGGTATATACTTGTTGTTTACACGGAAAGATATGGCAATAATGTCATAGTGTGAAAACACTAAGAAGCAGAGCTTATGATGTACTGTTTATAATGTGGTCCAGCTTTAGCAGCAATTTGTTTACATCAATTCACACCTACACACCAACGTTTCACTGCTTCATGAGCCTTTCCCTGTGTTATTGAAGTCTGTTGAAGATTATTGAAGTCACGGTTGTGAATCGCTCACTTTGGTTTAAATGTGTGAACTAGAATGAATGGAGAAACATCATCAGGTTATACTAAAGAATTGAAAAACATTTCCTCAGTCTGTTTCTGAAAGTCTGAGCGTGCGCAGAACAGCATAACGCTGGTCCGTCAGGAGCGTGAGCTTGTGAGACTCTGACGCTGGAGATTGTGGGTTTGAGTCACAAATGTCAGCTGTAGGCTTTCCTAATGAGTTGAATGCTGTTGCTTGCTTAAAATATATCATCATTGGGAGACAGATGTGGACAGGGAAACTGTACAAACTCATTTTCCACTGACAGACTGATCGTAATTTGACATCCAAAGCATTTTAATCATTTTCCTGTCAAACGCTTCTCATCACAGAAACATAGGTTTAAACTGGAGTAAGTCTGGAGTTGTGTTTAAAAATAATCTCATTATGGACACCCTTCCTCTAACAGGCCCAGTGGCCTAATGGATAAGGCATCAGCCTCCGGAGCTGGGGATTGTGGGTTCAAGTCCCACCTGGGTCGCTTGTAGTGGTTCCCTATGAAGAACACCTTTAAGCAAAACACTACTCCTAAGACACCCACTGTAGTAATAAAAGGATGTGTCCCTAAGGAGCATGTGCTGATCTCACTATATACATCACTTATCAGCTACCTACAAAGCAATAAGGCTTTCATTCTTAATTCACACCCAATGTCACATCACCTATGTGTGGTGGCCTAATGGATAAGGCATCAACCTTCACATGCATTATAAAATCCAGGCTTATCGTTAACAGGACATGGTTCAGATGTCAAACTAAGAAGAAAAATATAGCAGGTTCAAAGCGCCACTACTAACAACATGCACCTATGCATCAATGATAGACCGGTTCCATCCTCAAGTTATGTGTCATTATGCGTGAATGTGACTCAGTTGAGTGTCAAGCCCCAGTTGCTATCTTTACAAAACCACAGCAAGCTACTCCAAAGACACATATATTTTGGGCTAAAAATGTGAGATAAAAACAAGGAGAGAATGCACAGTGTCTCAACAGTTTAAATCTTTTTTCTTTTGGTCATTTGTTCATTTTTGCCATTTCCCACCCACTAGCTCACTCTCCCCATCACATTAAGGCTAGCACATGCTTCCTCTGAGCCACGTGAAGCCAGTGCATCTTTTCACACTCATGCTACGTCACACACAGAGGAAAGCGCTACCTGCCCTCTTCCACATACACGGGCTCACAAGGGACCATTCACTGATTCGTGATTGAGAGCTTTGATTCTGAGACCATGGGCAATTTTGTTCTCTCAGATTCCTGGCCATGGCTGTGGCACTGTCTGGATTCAAACACACAATCTTCTGTAGATACAGTGAACGCTTTTGTGTTGCGTCATTCGCGAGCAAATCTATGATTTTTAACAGTAGACATTTTATGAAACAAAGAGACACAAACGTGTTTGCTATACACACTGATGTAACCTGGTCATGAAATGAAGAGGTGTGATGAAGCAGTAAAATCATGGGCAAGTACAAAATGTTCTGATTTGCTAGGAGCCTTATTATTTATTTATTTATTTTTAAAACTCAGACGTCTCTGAGGAATGCTGAATAAGCAGTATATTAAACTCTGAAGGGTCTGACTGCTAGATTGAAACAGGGAGATGCTGGAAATGATTAAAACATGATGGAGAGGAAAAAGATGTGAGGATAAATTCTCAATACCTTCAGAGAGAGAAGAAAGAAGTCATGAAGATTAAAATGGACAGGCCATATGTGTGCACACAAACACACTCATTCCTGCCATCATGTCTGACAACTCTGATTGTGTCGTTTGACATCTAAAGCATTTCAGGCATTTCCCTGTCAGATGCCTACTGCATCTTAATCAAATGATACATCAGTCTAAAATAAAACTTTCCACATGCTCGATCTGCTCTCGTCACCTCTCTGTCTATCTCTCTTTCTCTCTATTTCATCCTCCCTCTCTCTGTGACCTTCTCCTCCAGTTTTAGAGCTAATCTGATTCAAAGTGAGGCTGACTGAATGTCCATACAAGGTCCCCTTTCCACGGAGGAGAGAAAATAATAAAGCATTCATCTGCATTCAGTTGGAAAATCAACAGTTTCTCTCTGAAGACATTCTTCCTCGACTCCATCATTTACACTTTATCATATTTCTGACGGCTGTCTTAATACATCAACGTCATGTTCGATTCAGTTCAGTTTAATACAAAGTCTCGCTGTGTTGCAATGACTGCACATATTCGGCATTTCAGGACATCGTTCGTATCTTTAGTAAGTGTCTTTCACCTGAGCAATACACATTCCTTAAAGTCTAATTAAGAACTTAAACCGTATCAACCGTATCCAAGGTAAAAGACACAGTAGCAGTAATTATTTGAAATCGTGTTATTGCAGATCATTTTATATTATTCAAGAAAAAAGTCTTGAAATTACTAATTACATAGAAAAAACGATTTCAACATATCTAGTAAATGACACAAGAGAATATTAAATATATAGAAATAAACACATTGCAAAGGTTTTATTTATTAGCAATAAAAATATCTTCGCAAGTGATATCTTGAATAAAAGAAAAGCCATTATGACATTATGCCATATTTAATATAGCAAATATAAAGCCATTAATCCTATTTCTACACATACAGACTCATTTTCAAGCTTAGATTTGTTCCACTCTTTCAGCAGATCATTTTGCTTCTTTCTAGAAATAAATGCTTGAAATAAGCAAAATGATCTGCCAGCAGAATAAGACGAATTTTAAGCTTGAAATTAGCAAAAAATAAAAAAAAGTAGAATTTGGCTCAATAATCTTGTATTTGTTTAAAAAACAATCCAATAATGAAACATCTTTGACTAGAGTTAGCTAAGATATTATTTTTTTTGCAGTGAATATATATTTTTTGTGGTAAAAGTCATCAAATGGATTAAGAAAAAGCTAATAAAGGGATGTGATAAAGGGTGATGAATATAATTTAGAATAATTTACCCCCCGCCCCCATTATTTAACTGTCTAAGGCAGAAATCCAGGCACGTGAAAGGTAAAAAAGCTGCCACTCTTCTGTTTTAGTTAAGATGTACACACCTGTAAGATTACCAATAGGAAATGGAAGGAGGCGGGGCTTCCACAAGGTCACTTACAGTCAGTTACGGAAAATATGCGAAGGGTGTCGGGACTGTAGGTCCGTGTGCAATGCTTGTCAAACTCTGACAACTTATTAAAAGCAGTACGCAGAAGTCCTGACTGGGGAACTTCTGCCATCTCTCTACAATAGATCTCTCCAGAAAAAGTTGAGCTAACAGCGAACAAAGCATGCACTTGTCGCTTTTCTGTGTGTTATAGCTGTACAGGAACAATACGTTGTGCGTAGACGCTAAATAATTAGCTGGTAAAATATAATCTATGGAAATGAACCGTTTAGATTCAACAAAGAACCAGCATGTTGTTATTATTATTATTATTATTATTATTATTATTAATTAATTATTAGTTCAGTGGTTCAGCTGAGCTGAGGGGTTTAAACCGAACCGAACCTCAGCTTCCTCCTCAGTAGAATGCCAAAGCGGGTTGTGTGCAGCTGGCCGCTCTCCCACGCACCGCTGGAGCGAATGTTTTTCCATTAAGAGTTCAATCAGTCAGCTAGATGAGTTTATAATTAGAGAGGAACATGACGCTTCTCCTGGTCCTCTCACCTCCCCAGTGTGTGTGTGTGTGTGTGTGTGTGTGTGAGAGTTATGGCTTTACATTATATCACCAACAGGCAAATATTCTAATACATTTACCATAAATGGTTATACAGACTATTGACAGAATCATTACGTTTTCATTATCTACTGTATGAAGTGCTAATAGAATGTAATAATACATACTTTATCTATACTAAATACAAACTAATAGTTTAAATGAATTAATAACCATTATGGTAACACTTTATATGAAGATTCTGCCATTTTTGTAAAGCACTGGGTAACGTAAGCGAGGAATAAATCACTGTGTGTAGTGCTGTTATAGTACAATATTCTATTAATTGAAGAATAACACATCATACTTTTTATCCGCTTATAGTTACATTTAATGTTTCAATGAAACAAGTTAGTACCTGTTCTCATTTATGTTATAGCAGCTATAAACAGTTGTTCTCTCTCCAGCCTCTCTTTTTTCTCTCTAAAATTTAATAAAACAAACAAAAAAAAACCACAGCTTGTAAACCTTAAAGTTCCAGCTTTACCTCTGACTGTTACAAAGCACTGACACTGGAGACTCCTTCCATAAATGTTAAATAAACATCTCCTTACAGAAAATGATTACACACGTTTTTAATCTGTTTCGCTGTACACGTTCCTGTGAATGAGCTGTTACTATAGAAACGATAACGTATTAGAACGAGTGCATTAATATAAACCCGTGATTTGCAGCTGCACTACTGTCAGAGCTGCTGTTATAGAAAATGAATCAACACCTTCTGACCAATCAGAATAGAGAATTCAGCAGCGCTGTGGGATAAAAGATGATATTAACACTGTGTTTAATAAGACAGCAGCAGACCAAACTGAAAAATGAAGCAAATGAAAATGAATTCATTATAAATAATATATTCCTGAATAATAAGGATGAAGTGTGTTAAGATTTTGGAGCATAGTGTGTGTTCTGTTTGTTCTGAAATCCTGCTTTTGAGAGATGTGATTAAAGCATGCTATTGTTCAGAGGCTTATGGGAAATGGGGTTAGTTCGGACTGCCAGAGAGAACAAAACAAAAAAGAAAGCCGTGGTTTATTGCAGTCGACAACGCATCACCACCTCACATCCTGAAGTCTAACTCGCTCAGACTCACTGTGGCGTCCTAAACTGTGCCCTCCATTTACGAGGAGGCCTTTATCATCAACGCTCCACTGCATCACATAACACCCAGGAGTGAAGAACACCGAGAGATGGAGCGAGAGTCAGAAGACGTGGTGGAGATATGAGTGAGAACACACAGAGAGAGAAGGATTAGCTATGACAAGTATGAGGGAAGTGAGAGTCGTACACTACATTAAGCTCCATGCACAATTTCACACAAGCACACATGCTCACGTTTCACCTTTTCATTCCAAGTGCATGAACACTAAAATGGCCATTTAATGGGGTTTTTTTTCCACTTCAGTTCATGTCACAATTCAGCATCACAATTCATCTGATTCAGCGTCACAATTCAACTGATTCAGCGTCACAATTCATCTGATTCAGTGTCACAATTCATCTGATTCAGCGTCACAATTCATCTGATTCAGCGTCACAATTCATCTGATTCAGAGTCACAATTCATCTGATTCAGCGTCACAATTCATCTGATTCAGTGTCACAATTCAACTGATTCAGCGTCACAATTCATCTGATTCAGTGTCACAATTCATCTGATTCAGTGTCACATCTATTTGATTCAGTGTCACAATTAATTCGATTCAGTGTCACATCCATTTGATTCAGAGTCACAATTCATTTGATTCAGTGTCAATCTATAATTGACATCCACCAAACTGATATTTCAAAATTTGGTCAATTTTCTTGCATTTCTATTGTATTTAGCATTTCAGTCCCTAATATAATGCTCAGACAGACAGACAGACAGACAGACAGACAGACAGATAGATAGATAGATAGATAGATAGTGAACTATAAATTTCTAGAAACTAGAAAACCAAAGGAGCTACAGTAGCACAGCTAATGCTGAGTTTAATTCCTGACTGTTCCCGGTAGGACTTCCAGGCTCCAGAGGAACGCAGCATGCCTAAAGAGTTTAGTTTACGGTAGGTTTAAAGATTAGTTTAAAGATTGATATGAAATCAATCTGATTTATTTTAAATCAGTAGATACTAATTAGGTCTAGTGATTATGTAGTATCAAATAAATAGATATGAATATATCAATATTAAGAGAGAGATATTGGATAGTAGCGGTTCAGATGCTTATTTCAGTCTTTTCTCTCTCGCTTTTATTACCTCTCCTGTCTCACAAGAGTCTCCCAGGCATACATCATGTGGCGACTGTTTTTTTTCCCCACTGTTTGTCCCTGTAGCCTCTCCTGTTTCTTCCTCTCACACTGTGTTGTGTCTTTTGTGTGTGTGTGTGTGTTGTGTAGTGGGCAGGAAAATCTGTCGCTTTCTCGGCCACGCCCGCAGAGAGCAAGACTCTAAATGTCAGCTTCACTTCATCGGGTTATTAGTCTGAGCTTTACTGATAATCCACTGGTCTTGACTCAACACACACACACACACACACACACACACACAGAAATAGGCAATCAGTGCACACTTATAAAGGTGAAATCACACACATTTTTTCCTCTCTTCTCTCTCAGTCTCACACACACACACACACACACACACACACACACACGTTTCTTTTATGGGGAACAAACAAAGGTCCCCACAAGGCCATAATTCTTATGCATGTCCTCACAAAGGAATAAAAACATACGGTACATTCAACATTTCAATAATCACTTTCCAAAAAAAAAAAAATTAAAAAATAGACATTTTCTTCTTTCTTCTTTCCTCTCTCACACACTCACACACTTTTCTTTATGGGGACCACAAGGTCATAATTATTAGCCATTCCATATGATCCTCACAAAGGGATAAAAGCAACTTATACACTCAATATTTTAATAATTACTTTCCACATAGAAATGCTCCCTGTATATTATTTCCTCTATCACACACACACACACACACACACACACACACACACACACACACACGTACCCCACATTTTTCTTTATGAGGACCATTCTAAGGTCCCCACAAAGTTATAATTAATAATAATTAATGTCTATTTAACACTTCTCTCTTTCTTTTTTCCTCTCTCATACACACACACGCACACACACACACACACACACTTTGGTTTATGGGGTCCAATCAGAGGTCCCCACGAAGTCACTGATTGTGGTCCTCACAAGGTATAAAACAACAACCAGTGTCCACATAGACATGCTCTTTATTTTTCTCCCCTAACTCTTACAGGCACACACACACGTGCGCACACACACACACACACACATACACACACACACACACATCTTTCTTTATGGTGACCAATCAGATTCAATACAGTCCTCATGAAAGAATAAAAAAGACAGCTCTCTCTCTCTTTCACTTACTCACTCACACACACACACTCACACACACACACTCCCTGACAGGCCTGCATATCCTCAGGTCTGGAGATTAACATTACCTCTTATCTCTCACATACCACAGTGAGAACCTTCCAACCTGCTAAATCCTCCACTCAGTGCCAAGCAGCCGTGCGGAGCCACACCCGCCTCCGCAGGTCTGAGTGTACTACTGAGGGCTTTACAGGAAAAACCACTCGTTTGTTTATATCTAACACAGGAGAGTTATACAGCGAGGTTATATGTAGCTATGGCATGACATAAGCAGGCTGTACATCAGAGCGTCAGGAATTTTGTAGAGGTAGCGGATGCAAGCGCAGATTTTATTGTACAAAGTGCAACACAAACAACCAAAACTGTAAAAACAAGAATCACGAGCGTAAAAACTGGGTACAAGGCAAAAGCAGGCAGAGGCTGTGGAACACACACACACACAACAACACATACACACGACAATGACAAAATCCTGACAATAAAACACACAGAAACCAGAATGTAAATAGGGGTGCTTATAGGAATAACACAGAACAAGAGTAAGTGACCAGTGGGACGTGACATGGTCATGTGACATGCTGGGGCTGATGGGTAATGTAGTTCAGTGCCCCTTTGTCGCTATCATGACACAACACAACTGGATGTCGAAAAGTCTCTGTACATTAATACTCGTGACTTATAACAATTTCAACTGGTGTTTTTTCCACTTCAAATGTAATTTAATGCCAAGTTTGATATAAATGTGTTGACAGGCACACGTACATATGCATAATATTTCCTTTATTATAAAACCATCTGTACTTTTTTCTCTCACCTTGCTAAGTTTATTTTCTTTTGCTTTTCTATTCTTCGTTTTTTCCTCTCTCCTTCTCCCAGGACTGGCTTTAATAACCTTTCATAGACTTGTTCATAGACCTAAGGAGTTGTCTATTGATGTTTATGCTTAAAAATTACAGAACAGAAAAAAAGGAGAATAAACTGTAACTGTGTCACATCAACACCACTCATCCACCACAGACTCTCACGTTCATGTTCACCAGATTACTGATCACACACACCTGGACTCAATCACACACACACACACACACACACACACACACACACACTCAGTATATAGGGACTCTTGCTCCACTCACTCACGCAGTAGGAAATATACGCTCTGTGTTTCTGTACCAGTCTAACCTGAGCTGCTGTTTATAGACTGTCCTTCTGGTTTTGTTCTCGTTCTGCTTTTCTCGTCTTGCTCTTGCCTGTGCTAGTTCACGTTGTTTGCTCGTCTCCTGACCCTTCCCTGAATCTCGACATTGCTTCAGATTACATCTCTGTTTTGTCTGCCATTCTAAATAAACCATTGAATACATGCACTTGCGTCTGTACCTGCATCGTGATAAACTGTACTTATCACTGGGGTGTCTTTATCTTTAGCACCTTTATCATGCATCTGTCCCATGGAAATGTGGATAGAATGTTCATTCTTTATATACACCACATACACCTCTCTAGGGAAATGAAAGTACTAAAGGTAGAAAAGGTGTACACTTGATTCTACAAGCACTGCAACAAGGACTGGTACAGTTTAGTACCTTTAATCCTGAGAGTGTATATAAGCACAGCCTGGACCAGCTTGCATCTTCTTCTGTAGTCTTATTGTTGCAGTTTCACAACGTCCTTAACTTGTGTCTTGTATTTTTCTACTCTTGGCTGGCTTGCCAACTGTTAGATTTTAAAAAAAAAATACTTATTTAAATAAACTGTGAAGCATTGTTCAGGGTGGGGGGTGTTTCTTTATTCACAGAGATGCTCACACAAAGCATGTGAACAGTGTAGTTATTCACACCTGACCTTGACTTTATCTGGGCATGCTCACAGCGTGAGACAGATGGGCACCAAAGTCGAAACACCAAGCAAGAAAAGCAAAGCAGCAAAAAAAAGGTTAATGCGTCTTAGGCACATATTCACATACAGCATGCAGCATGCACACATTTTACCAGCGATAAAACCTCTCGACAGTTTTACACTGAGAACCGAGACTTGTTTCAGCTTTAGGTATTATATTCAGTGATACTTTCCACGCAGCCCATATTTATAATTCATTACAACTGTGCTAATAATTCTGTTTAATTTGATAATGATTTCCTATAACCATTTTTCTAAACTCTAATAAATAAAGAAAGAATAAAACATGATATGCCATGTTGTTATAGGAAAATAATCCACAACGGTTTGGTGTGATGCAGCCCGATGTGAGATACTGTTACCACCCAGAAGCTGATTATTTTCCTATAACAGCACATCCCCAAGTGTTTTATTCCTTTTATACCACAGCAACCTGCCAACAAAGTTAGTTCCTGTTCTCGCTTACTTTATAGCAGCTATAAACAGTCATTCCCTCACCAGCAGCCCATATTCATAACCCTATATACTATACTAATCCTCACCCTAACCCTAAACTTAACCTTAACCCTAACCCATTCTGTTTTCTCTCTCTAGAAGTTAATAAGACAAAAAAAAAGAAAACATGATGCAGATTGTCATGTTACCAAGAAACCGCAAAGGACAAAGTCCTCTGACTTGAAGTTTATTCCCAGAGTGGAAAGCTTACCAAATGTTATTATTAGCCTTCGATAATGCGGTGCAGAGAGACTGAGCTGTTACTATAGAAACAATAACATGTTCGAACGAGCACATTAATATAAACCTCTCATTTATGTTACAGCCAGAACTACTGTCAGAGCTGCTGTTCAAGAAAATTATGGTGTAAAAACATGATTATTTATTTGTTATTATTATTTATAGCACATTATTAGAACTTTATGAGGCATTATTAGAGTTTATAAATTGTTTACAAGGAATAGTTACTGATTTACAAAGAATTATCGGCACACTTGTAATGATGTAATGACTTATTAATAGCAATGTGAGGATATATTCTTTACAGCAGTTAAATTATATAGGAGTCATTGCTGACTGATGAAATAAAAACAGTCCCTGGTCGTTCTCTCAGGTTAGTAGACGTGACTGTAAGTGACACAGAGAGTAAATAATAATTATGCCTCACTGTAAAATAACATGCTGTAGCATGACAAACATGTTTGAGATAACAACAACACTCTGCTCAGCCGGACTGCTATTTTATTTATTAAAGGTCATACTTTTTATCCATTTATTGCTACATTTAATGTTGTGGAATGTCCGTGAGACAAGCTAGTCCCTGTTATCCTGTTAACTCTTGACGTTAATCAG
Organism: Pangasianodon hypophthalmus; assembly: GCF_027358585.1. Lineage (NCBI taxonomy): Eukaryota > Metazoa > Chordata > Actinopteri > Siluriformes > Pangasiidae > Pangasianodon > Pangasianodon hypophthalmus. The sequence goes on along the minus strand of NC_069710.1, from coordinate 33,098,481 downwards.
ATTAATGCTTTTCTATGAAAAGAAAAGCCTTAAAATTTCTTTTGCATATTTCCAGAATCATTACCTTCAGCTTCTAGAAAAGCATTATCATTCTCTGTCAAAGAGTTGTAAATTAATTTCACACAAAAAAAGAGTAATCTGTTCACGAACAAATTAAAGATGTGCTGCTGTCACACCTTCTGACAAACAGCATCTGCACCCAGATATTTTTAGTTCAAGTAGTAAAGTAGTAACACTCAGTCAGTTTTGGGTGAACATGCTATAAAAATCATTAAATTTCATCATAGTACTACTGCACGTATGTGTTACATTAATATACTATAAGATATTTGTTAATGTACCAGTACTATAAGCTAGTACATGATTACTAGCTGCATGTCACTATACTCTATGGTACACGTGGACATTTCATTACTATACTATCCTAAAAAATTGTATGTTACTATTCTACAGTAATAAAAGCTACTGCTTACTATACTGCTACACACATTCTACATGTTTCTAACTTACAAACACTATCTCTGTCTAACAATAATACACTTGTTGCTACACTAGTATTTGCTTCTTGGTACTACACAAATTGTATACGCTACTTGTTACTATTCTATTATAATTATTGCTGCATTAAACTAGCCACGTATTACTATCTTTATCACTATACTGTACTACTACTAGGTACTTATTACTATGCCTTTTAAACTGCTTTTGTCAATATGCTGCTATTCTTACCATATATATATATATATATATATATATATATATATATATAGAGAGAGAGAGAGAGAGAGAGAGAGTAGGTGATCTGATTCGCTGTCAGAATTACTGATTTTTGAAAATGTATAGTGTATTTGCGAATTAGTAAAACAATTGTAACACTAATTGTGCTTTTAAAACACCATCACAACACAAGACCTGCATTAAAAAAACAATACCTCAGAAATGTATGCTCTCAAAAGTTACACAAAGCAAAACACTGGGTCTTTCTGTAAGGTAAAAAGATATATATAGACAATGCTCTTTTTAATTAAGAAAATATGCATGCATACACTTTTCCGCAAACTAAATCAGTTCAGTATGCAGTGTTTGGATGCAGTGAATTGGGAACCAGTGCGCACGCGCACACACACACACACACACACACACACACACATCCATATGGTATCACCTGCAGGGAGCCAATAAGCCCTTAAACCTAAATTTAGAGAGGAAGGTGCAAACACACACAGAGTCTCAGTGGCAGCACACACCACAAACACTGCTGCGTCATCCGTTAGCACAGAGGAGGTGTGAGCGCACTGATAATAAGCTCCTCCAGTGTGTGTGTGTGTGTGTGTGTGTGTGTGTGTGTGTGTGTGAGAAAGAGAGAGAGTTATAAAAAACCCTACATATTCACCTCCAAAAGCTACACTTAACAACCCCTTGGCCTGAAACGAGCTCCTTCACACACTGCTACATCTACAGACTAAGAGGAGCTGTCCCTCCGAGAGGATAAAACACACACTGATCTCAGTGAGGAGGAGGAATCTGAGGAGAGGAAGAGGAGCGAGAGAACTGAGATGGCTCAAGCTGTGGAGGGAGAAGAACAGGAGAGCACATCTCCCTCCATCTCTGACCTCTTGTCTTTCTTCTGTTAACTCAAACAAGAGTTAGGGAATGACTGGAGACCTTTCCAGCTCAAACGTCAAGCAGGTTACAAATAAGACAGGATCCACTCCAAGCATACAGTTCTTAAGCTTGAGATTAAAAATCTAGAAATGTTTAAAATGAACAATGAGGAGACAGGCAAATGTCACGAACCAGGAAACAGTACTACAACCCCGGGAAAAACCAAGGGTTTAAACTAAAGCATATTAAACTCATGCATCAAGGGAATCAAGTAACAGCTAAGAACAATTAAGAAAATAAAGACTAATAAATAAAAATACATGACAGGAAACAGGCAGGACAACCAAAAGCATAGCATATGACTCTGTTGCCATGGGAACAGTAATGTGAAGCAAAGCTAACGATCCATTCTTTCAGCATAAAGCAGCCTTATGGTTTTACCAAACAACCAAAAAAGAAGTGCAGAGTAGTTATAGGAAGAAAAAGGAAGAATGGAAAGATTCACAACTAAATAAATGCTTTGAATTTATTATAATTGTTACTATCCTACTTGTTACTATACCATTAATTACTATTTACTACTTCTTACTACTTAATACTATAGTAAAAGAATATAAGAAAACAGGAAGAATAACCAAAACAAAAGCATATGGCGCTGTTGCCATGGAAACAGTGATGCGATGTGTAGCGAACAATCTAGGCTTTCATATACTGCTACTAGCTACATGTTACTATACTTCTACTAGCTACTATACATATTACTATACTGCTACTTTACCTGTTACTATATTATCTACGACTTCTATAAAACTATTCGCTGCTTGTTATTATACTATTTTTCACTACACTCCTTCTACCTACTTGATACTATACCAGCTTACTGTAGTACTATTGGCTACTTGCTGCTATGCTGTATGTATTTCACACTATATTATACCACAAACTATTTGTTAATATTCCATTACAGGTTTCATGTTGCACTGACGAATCACAATTTGCACACTTACAACTTTCATGCTTCATTTAGAAACCAGTACAATCACAGGTTGAGGCTTTCCAAAGAAACATCTCATTATTGGAATGGTTTAAGCTGGATAATCCAACTAAGGGAACAGGATTAAAACACAAACTCTAAGTTGTGGCTATTTGTATATAATGGCACGCTGTTGTTGTTGTTCTTCTTCTGGCTGCTCCCATTAGGGATTGCCACAGCAGGTCATTGGTCCGCATATTTTACTTGGCACGGATGCCCTTCCAGGCTTGGGACCAGCACTGGGAGTGCTGTGCAACCCCATGTGTCATGTCAACCCCAGTGGCTTGGGGTTGGTTCCCTGGCCGGGAATCAAACCCGGGCCGTGGCGCTGAGAGCGCTGAGAACGAACCACTAGACCTCCAGGGACCCACATGATGCCACTCTGTTAATGCATAATATTATATCTAAAAAGTTAATTAAATTATTAAATGATTTGAAAATGTGTGTACACTAAAAAACTATTGCCATGCTACAGATGCATAAATTGCTTGTTGTTCTCATAATACTATATGCGTGAGACAAAAAAAAAAAGTTGACCAGGAAAAAATCAACAAACAGAGTTAGTACAGTAACATGTAGCTAGTAGTCAACTGTAATAAGCAGTAAGCTGTAAAGCTCTCATTTAGAATTTGTAGCTTTAATATGTATCTATGTTTATATATGTATGTATCTAATATGCATCTTGTTCTAAATTTACGAGTTGGATTGTTGTTTCGTGATGCATAAATGACAATGGTATAGTTTTGTTTGCTTTTTACAGAAGAGTAGCTCCACAGAAATAGCCTCTATTTTGTTATCACATGTGTATGCTCTGCTGTCATGTCAACTCCTCTAACTCCTCTTCACTTCACCAAGCATTCCTGCTCTCGGGGATCACAATGCGAGCAGTAAGGAGGCAAGAGATTTGTCTATTTATGGAGAAAGAATCTCCAAAGTGAGTGAGAGAGACAGCAAAACCGAGCACAAGCAAGTGTGTGGGCACTTTTACAAGACAAAACTGAATTATCTTTCTGTTGTTTGCTTGAGCCTAGAAGCTCATAATGCCTACATCATCTGTGAAAATTAAACCCTGAGATGCAAAATTACTGCTTACGGTTGGCCTGAAGGAGGCTGTGGTCTAAAAAGTAAGCTGTTCTGCATTTACAAAGCCTACAGAAGCATCAGTCACCAGTCAGTGGGTGCCAAAATTAAAAATCGCATCTCGTAATATTTAGTGTTTACAATATTAATGCAATGTAAAATGGCATGTAATGGTAATGGTACATAACATATGTGCCATCTGTAACTGTATTCATTAGAGTGGTAGTTTACATCTACAGCCAGTTGCATCATTTGAGTGTAATTTTGATGGTATATCAGGGTATAAAGTTTCCTAAGCCATACAATGAGAGAAGTTAGTTTAAAACGAAGAATCTAGACCCATATTTACAATTCTACATTTCCATTTATAGCATTTAACAGATGCTGTTATCCAGCATGATTTAATTTACAGTCTCCATCAAAAACATGTCCTTATGCTAGAGTCTGTGAATACAATCAATCTAAAACCCTGTTAGTATAACATGAAAACACACAAGGGATTATTTATTTGTTTACTTATCTTAAACTTTAATTGAATTTATTGTAATTAAATTTTTAAATACATTTCCTAAATTATTTCATATTCATTTCATACTATACATTTTTATACTGTAGGTTATTGTTATGTTGCAATGATCCTACTAGAAAATGGAAATGTTTTAATGAAAAGCAACGAGAGAGCTCTAGCTGAGCCTGCAAGGCTAAGGGTCTTCATTATTAAATCTTCGTTATTAAACACTCGTAAGTAGCCGTGGTGTAAATGAGATGCATCCCAATATCATAAAATAACAAAAACGGCCTCTGCTTTGCTGATTATTTCCTGATATGAGGTCAGGACACTGGGTTGGCTGTTATCTCTTACATAACTGACTACAAAGTAAACAGCAGTTGAAAAAGTCCCATTAGAACGCTGAGTGTATTTATTACATCTGAATGCAATATTAGAGTCAGACATGAATCAAGACCCTGAGCTTTATGATTTCTGGCCTCGTGGCATTTTTAATAAGAGCTCTGTGCGCTGGGAGCACTGGACATTTTACAAGCATTTATGGACCTGAGGATAAAGGTCTACCTCATAACTCCAGCATTTCACCGAGTTATGAAGCCAGTCTGATCTAATCTAATAAGACAGCAGGAGAGGAACAAACTGAACAGACAGCATCCATCCAACAAACCCACAGCAAGCGATGTCTGTGCCTGAGTGGATAACAGACTCACTGACTGACCATCGGATTTAATCAGATCAATCTAAATACACTCAGTGCCATCGATTCCTCCACCTCCTCGATATGACATCATTCAAAAGGGCTGCAAAAACAAAAGACAGGAGGGTGTTAAATCTCGTTTATGGGCCATTCAGTACTACATGGCAGCAGCTAATCGAACACTGTGGACCTGTTACAAATCCATTAGGTGGATAATTACTTTCACAGGCACACCATGTCTTAGACACGCTGCTATTGGTCGGCCATTGACAGATAGCGGATTAACCACGCTGTCGTAAAATCTCACACTGAAGTCTGGTAAATATTCAAATGCAGGCTGTTTTTCTTCTATCAGATTGCTGTGGTATAAGAGGAATAAAATCGAATAAATGGGCAGTTTAGTGTATGAGGGCAGTTATTTACAGATTATGAGAAGATAAGAGCAGTAAATCTGCCTTCATTTAGCAGGAAAGTTGCTCTATTGAGGTTATGTTCCTTCAGAGGAAATGAGTGAAAGTCAGCCCTCGGTGTGAGCAGACAGAAATCACGGGCGTGTTATTCACGCTTGGCCTGTTCCTCTTGGGCTTGGTGGCAGTGTATGAGGCTATACAGCTATAAGACTGAGGAAATGCGACCTATTTTAAATGCACATCGCTCTCTCTCTCTCTGTGTCTTTTAGATGAATGCTTTCAGACATGACTGCCTTGTTTTTCTGGTTGAAAGGCGGCTGTGTTTGTTCGGATGACATAAACTCATGTTAGCATGACATCACCTTTAAATTTGGCCACTTTAGGCCCCTCTGTGCTATCATGGAGAGGACACAATGGCTTAGGATAAGGAGGTGAAATGAGATTAAAAGAAAATATTGGTTAGTGTGCCATCTTTAGAACAGTTTAAAGCTTAATTTGAACTATTTTTCGGACTCTGGATTGAATGGCTTGGATTATTGTGTGCCATGTAGAAGCCCACATGTTATTTCTCACGAGGACCCAAAAGTACCCAAAGTTTGACATGAATTATGGATTAAAGCTTTTGTTTTTTAAATTTGATACAAACACATGCTGTCATCTGGCCCAGATTTAGCTTTCTGATTGTTGGGGATTAAAGACGATTTACTGTGTAACCCTATTGTTGAGAAAAATTCTAGCCTCTTAGTAAATTAATGTTTGGTTGTCCTTCTGGGGGAACCTTAAAGGCTGTATGTAGAACCTTACAATATTTTTCCCTATCAGAAACTTGTTCCAAGTAGAGGCTAAAAGTTTAACAAGTACCAGTTTACTTAGCAAGAATTTGGAAAGTTTGTACCTCACACTTCCCAGTTTATGCATACACTCTTAGAGAAAGTGGGTTCTTCAAGGGTTCATAGGCTATTTAAGGGTTCTTAACTTCCAATAAGTGCTCTTGGAGGCCTTTCTGATTGGGAAACACTCTGTTATAAGGTTCTACATTGAACTTTAAGGGTTACCCCAAGAAGTACTGTAATAGACTGCACAGTCTGAGAGAGAGGTAGCATCCAAGAAATCATGTAGAATTAGTTCTAACAGGACTTTTTTATAAAGTTTTTTTTTCTGTGTTTATACAGCATTATTCACAGTGGCCAACATTTTCAAGCCTTGAAACATTTTCATGTTTCACAGGAGTTCTGTGTAATGTGAACATTGTATGTTATCCTGTATTCAGGATGTCACACAACAAACCAGCCATTCATTCATTCATTTTCACTGAGAGCTGGTAACTTACTCAGACAGGAAGCTGAGCACATGATGGTGAAGCAAAGTGGCAGTGCCAAGAGATGCAAAAAAAAAAAAAAATGTAGCAACAACCATTAGAGTTGGGGGATGTTATAAGAATACCATATATTTGTTCCTAGTCATCCAGCCACAGCTCCTGGGAACTTCTGTTATAACCAAATAGCATTGTGCTGGTCTTTTCACCACAAAAACTGTACACAGCAGTGATTCGGAAGATCAACACTGAGCTTCCAGCTCATTCTGACACTAGAAGATGGAATTTTCATTTATTAGGATAACATCTGACTTGTCAAATGGGTAGTTGTGCATATGTTCTGTAGCGCACTACATAGCTAACATTAATCAGGTAAAATAAAATGCTGTTAAAATATTTCAAATTTCCCCAAACCTTTTCCCACGTTTATGTGAATTTCACTGGTGTAAATCTACACATTTAAAAATTTTCCTTCCCATATTGTTACACCATTAATAACTAGCAGCGTATAGCCAGTACACCAGCCACCTAAAAATTAAGCAGAGAATAGTACTACAGTGAGCACCTGTGGATGTAAAAGCAGAAACCTTACTTAACAGGGCAGAATTATGAGGCCATCAGTGTTTCTGGTCAAATCCTTGGCCTCCATGACATAATATGACATCGTCGTAATCTCGGGTGGTTGAGTCAGCAGCTCACTGTTTTGTTGGGAAACCTCTCATCACAGTGACATGAGCTGTAACACACTACACACTACAGAGGCAAAAAGCTGGCTGTGTGTCAGGGCTAGCACAGCGTGAGGGGAAAGCTAGCACATTAGCACATTAGGTTAAAGGTTACCATTAACATTAAGTGACGGAATACCAATAGCAGCACTTAACGATTGTTGTAAATAATTTAATGTATTACAACTGAGTGTTTTATTAATGGAGCAGTCTGAGAATGAGGCTGAGCGACTGTAAGGGGGGATCAGGATGGCACTCGGCCGCTTAAACTGTGCCAACTCTTGAGGTCAGACCCTAGCCTCCATTATGACCTCATTTTTATCTTAGGTGTTTAAGCTAGCAGGCTATTTAAACCTGCCAAAATCAGATTAGCCCCCACATATGTCTATTCAATCACTATTAGTCAATTATTCTTGTGTAATATGTTTTATATGTATATGTATTGTGCTATATGTCGCTGCCTGTTTCTGGAGACCCAATATTTCAGCCCACTTGTGTGAGACAACAATGAAAATTGAGCTGACTTGAGTTTAGCACTAGATTCCCAGCACAGCCCTGACTCTGACCCTGACCCTAAACCTTGACCCCTTTCAAAAGGTCAAATGCCAAGACCACAAACACTAAAATCAATCCAGTGGGATTTGACTAGCAGGATTGTATCATCAGGAAGCATATGCCTGCTACTGATGCTCAGTGTGGCAGTGACTCACCGCTAACGAGCCATGAGTATGGTGTAGGAGAACGGTGTGCTGCAGGGGTTATAACGAGTGTGTGCTCATGTACGACAGAAAGAGCAAGACAGTGAGAGAGGGAAAAATAAAGAGCAGGAAAAAGAACATTTTTATTGCATACACAATAACTTTTTGCACCAGAAAAAGGAAAAAAAAGTGGAGTTGTCCATCAGCCACTGACAGGTTGTGAAGTTTTTGGTTCCAGCTCAAAATCAGCACCAACGGAAACTATTGGAACACCAGGTTCTGGTACCAGGAACCAGACAACATTTAAAAAAATTCTTAGCTGTCATTTTTTTTTTTTTTTTTTTTTTTTTTTTTAGTTTAGTCCACCATTCAAAACAAAGCTAGCTATGTCGGTAAAAGCCATGAAGATCTACATGGATTAGAGTCTGCAAACTGGCGTAAATATAGATGTAAAGGCCTTATTTTGTCTACTTTTGGTTGTCTTAATCCTATTAGAGTGGCATAATGGTACAGCATATAGTGTTGCCACCTCACAGCTCCAGCATTACCGTTTCATGGAGTTTCACATGTTCTCCCTGTGAGTTTCCTCTGGGTTCTGTGGTTTCCTCCCATCTTTCTCCCATCTTAAATAATGTCATAGATAGACTGTATACACTAAATGCATCATAGTTGTGAAGTTAATGACTAATCCTCTGATGCTTTTATACAGTATTAATAATACAGCAATATCATATTTAATTAATAGTAATTAAATATCAGTTGAAAGAAGTTTATCTTCCATAGAGCACATGAAAAAGCATAAAGCATGTTCCTAAATATGCAGTGAAAAAGCACCCAGAGAGCGTGAATGAGGTTTGGTGGCTTTGTGAATGGAGCTTGATTGCTTCCATCTCCATGTGTCTGGTTTCTGTCAGTGGTTCCTGCACATCATCAGTGAACACACACATTCATTACAGTGGCATGTTTACCACGACGTAACTTTCAACACACTGTTCAGCCATCAACAGTGTTTTGGAATAGTGAGAGAAAAAGAGCCAAAGCACAGAAATCAACAGATCCTGAGGTTCAGTAAATGCTGCCTCACAGGTCGTGAATGAAAGTGCGAATCGATGACGCTCGCATTAAATGATGCAGGAGCCTCATCCTCGTCTTTTATACTGCGCAATAATCAATGCCTGATATCGATCCAGAGAAGTCTCCAAAGACATTGCATAAACCTGTACGTATTTATCATCATCTGATCTGTGTAATAAAGTCCACCTCGCTTCCGTCACCATGACGATGAGGGAGCAAACGAAATGAATGTGAGAAGAGTGCTTAAGCTCCAGAGACAGAGATAGAGACGGAGACAGAGATCACACACTGGAATAACACAGTTGGACATACTGCATCAGCACAACCATAAACACACGCTTAGATCACTGAAGCAACAGATGCTCACGGCCAATTATTTATAAATCTAATCAAATGCATATCGAATATCAGTGGAATTCACATGCTTCATAAACATGTCATATGAGGACGCATGGACACATGCAGGTACTGAATTAGCAGGTCATCTGTATATGTTGGTGGTTTAAATATGCAGGTGACCTGCTAAATCAGCACCGATCTGCATCTGCCTCCTTTACACACGCTGAATAACCTCATGTATCATGAATGCTTCATAAACATAAATATTATATTGCATTATATATTTGTAATACATTTATATTAACAGTATTCAGCCAATTAAAATCTACTGATCTATAATATTTGGCCAAAAGTATGTGGACACCTGACCATCACACCCATATGTGCCCATTCCAAAGCCATGGGGGATAACACACATTTATTCCCCCTTTGCTGTTATAATAAGCTCCACTCTTCTGCGAAGGCTTTCCACTAGATGTTGGAGCGTGGCTGTGGGGATTTGTGTTCATTCAGCTACAAGAGCATTAGTGAGGTCAGGTGCTGATGTTGAGTGAGGAGGTCTGGGGTTCAGTCGGTGTTCCAGTTCATCCCAAAGGTGTTCAGTGGGGTTGAGGTCAGGGCTCTGTGCAGGACACTCGAGTTCTTCCACTTCAGACTTAACACACCATGTCTTCATGGAGCTCGCTTTGTGCACAGGGGCATCGTCATGCTGGAGCAGGTTTGGGCCACTTAGTTCCAGTGAAGCAAAACTGTAATGCTACAGCTTACAAAGACATTCTAGACAATTGTGCGCTTCCAGCATTGTGGGAACAGTTTGGGGAAGAACCACATATGAGTGTGATGGTCAGGGGTGCAGATATGTATCATAAGCATCAATCCTTCAATACATTTATATTGGTAACAGGCATAATTTAGGCCAATCAAAAATCAGAAAGCAAAAGTAACTAACCAACAACATTCATATTTGATTTATATTGTAAGACATTATTATTATTATTATTATTGTTGTTGTTGTTGTTGTTATTTTTATTATGCCTTCTGTTGTGGCAGTAGGAGAATAACATGCTGTAAACTGATCCATCCATTCATTCATCCATCAGTTCATCTAATCATCTACTGTTACCGAGAACCATGAAGCATCATTTCATCCATTCACAGAATCTAAAAACAGCAATCCAACCATCCATGCAGGGAAGCCTAAAGAACTGATCCCTCAATTCATTCATCAATCAGAAAACCAAAAAGTGTCAATCCCATCATTCTTCTTTTTCAAAGAACTTTAAAGCATAAATTCCTCAATCCATCCTGAGAACTATAAAGCATCAGTCCATCCATCCATTAATATATTTATAGACTATTACAGAGAACCATTCTAAATCTGTCCATACATCAGGAGAACCACACAGCATCAATCCCTCCATCTATTTAGATAACTACAAAGCATCAATCCCACTATTCATCTACAGAACCTGAAAGCATTATTCCCACAAAGCATCAATCCCACCATTTATTCAAGAAAACCACAAAGCACCAAATCCCTCCATCACTTTATCACTTCAGAGAACCACAAAACATCAATCAATCCAGTCACCTGTCTGTCCATCCATCCATCCTTCCATCCATCTATCAGGAGACCCAAAAAGCATCAATCCCCCCATCCATTTAAAGAATCATGAAACATCAATCTCTCCATCCATTCAGTGAACTGCAAAGCTTCAATACCTCCATCCATCCATCCATCCATCCACATACTTGTAATTGTACATATTGCAAGCTTGGACAGTAAAAAACCAAAGGACATTCAGAGAACAACAACAAATTATATCACCATTAACTAGTTATTATTATTATTATTATTATTATTATTATTACTGAATTCATCCATCTACTCCTCCATTCATCCATTATGTCTAATGAACATAAAACAATATGAAAGCAGTGACACCAACCATATGAGTATTATTATTGCAAATGAAGTTGTCGGACTATAAAAAATGGTAAGTAGTTATATATCTGTATGTTTTATCTTACCCGTAGTGGAGTGAAGGCTCTCAAGGCTCCAGTATCGGGATAAGATGCCCCTCAGGGTTCCCCCATACCCAGTGTAAGTTCCAGGCCCGAGACTGGCATCCGAGTCCGATCCGGGTGACAAGCCTGAACTGCCACTGCTACTGCCACAACTACCCCCGGGCAGGGGCACAGAGCCCTCAGCGCCGCCCTGCTGGGTGCGCATGGCAGCGCACAAGCGTACACCCTTGTCTGCTGCGATCTCAACAGAAACAAAGTGTGTGTGTGAAGAAGTGCTAGCTGATACTGCTGCCTGGTCACTAGCAACAGCCTTTCTGCTGTAGGATCTGCAGCTCCTCCTCTCTGACTCTCTCTCTCTCTCTCTCTCTCTCTCTCGCTGCCTCGCTCTGTCACTTTTTTCCCATAGCAGCACACCATTCATCAGCGGGGGGCTCTGAGGGGGAACTCGGGAGATGAAAAAGTGCCACTGATAGCATTAGAGCGGCACTGAAAGCAGCTCATTTCACCCCTCACTTGTTTTCCCTCTCTCCAGCTGAAACCTGGCTGTAATGGATAAAGCCCTGGTGCTTTGCAGAGTGTCACACAAGAAGCTATAATGCTGGGACTTCCTGCCTGTCTGTGCATACCCAATCTGCTTTATGGCATCACTTTATGGCGCTGCTGCTTATGACTAAAGATTGATGGCGCTCTTATATACTAATGTACACAAACACCCACTGTATACAGTACATACATATTATATAATGCAAGCTAGAAATGTGAGCTAATGTCATCCCAGCCCTTCATAATGATATTGTAACGCACAAATCTCTGCAGGCACTTTTCCTCCCAGGGCTGGGTATTAATATCTCTCATAAACTACAGTCGTGGTATGATGGGAGGCTAACTGTCTAAACGGATATTCTCTACCCTCCTACACATTTGATATAGGATACTCCCTGTGTACTGAGACACAGTGTACCAAAACAAAATTTATTAGCTTGATCTCAAGTGAGGCATTTTCTAAAATAAATTCTGAGGCTAAAGTAAATACTTTATTTTTAAATAAAAAAGTCCAAATGGCTATCTTATTTTTCTGAGATCGACCATCAAGGATACAAGAACACAGATGCAGTACAATTTAACTACAACCATTCCACAAAATGAGGCATGAGTAGTAGCTAATTCATTCAATCATTTGTCTTTCCTGGTGAGAATGGCAGTGGATCCAGAGTCTATCTCAGGAACACTGGCCATGATGCAGGAATACACACCCAGTCCACCCACACTTAGGGGCAGTTTAGCCTACTCAGTCAACCTACCTGCATGTTCCTGGGAGATGGGAGGAAACCCATGCAAACACAGGGAGAACATTCTCAGAAACTCCACACATACAGAGAATGACAGAGAATACTTGCTTAAACACTGGACAAACCCAGAATTATTGCTAAACACTGATTTTTATGTCATCCTATAACATCATTAGCTATTCAATTCCTATAAAAAAAATTATAGCTCAAACAATTCTAGGGGGCTAACATCGATCAACTGATTTAGTCAGTACTCATTGTTCAGTATCAAATTCTTTAAAAGTTTATAAAAATTTAGGAGTTTTCTTTTAGATTCCATCTTGATAATGATCAAAAATAAGGTGTGAGATTAGTATTAAATACATAGGCATCAAGTTCTACAAGAAGCAACGCTAGGAAGGCAGCCACAAATCTCTTCCCTCAATACAATAAACACAAATTGATCTAATTACAGAGATGACATCCGGCACTCCAGGTCTGACCTCAATCTCAGGATAAGTATGGTCAGTCAAGTGTGTAGGTGCACAGGACATGGTTTGTGTTTTAATGTGAGATAGACCGTCCATGCCACTGAATATACAGTATTACTGTCTATATGTTTCAGAATCTTTTTATATATAGTCAACTCATAGTCAAGACCAAGTTGCCCACACCCTCGACTGGACGAATGTGCCAGTCCCTGAGGACATCAAGAGAGCCACATGTTGTCTGTGTAAGAGCTACATGATCAAATTTCCAGAACTAATGAAGCTGTGTAATGCGTTCCAGAGGTAATTCTGTAATCCTGTCTTGCTTTAACTTTCAGATAAACAGACAAACTCCAGACACATCAGTTGTCCATAGCCTTATGGAACGTGACACATTCCCATAAGGAGGAAGTATGTGGGGTTTAGAAGACCACTGTTGTCCACTGCAAAATAAAAGGGCCTTCACTGCAAACTGAGTGTAGGCTTAGATCATGCAAGGCTTTACCAGAGTTCAGCTGCCTCCTGCTGGTAGTCGGTTAACATTACAATAACACTGTCCTAAAACTGGCTCTGAAACAGAGTGGCTCAAGAAAGGTGATGTTGCATCTGCCACATGAAACAAATATCTAAACCAAATCTCTCAACTTTTAATTCAGGTGTATTTGTGTAAAGATCCATCTGTCTAAAATTCCTTGCTTACAAAGATCTGGGTAAGTGACTAACACCACTGGGGTCAACAGTATGGCTATAAATAATCAGTTTGAAGTGGTGTTGTGGTCATGTTTTGTTTCACAGTGGTCACTCCATTTTACCACTTTTGACTGCTGCCACAGACTTCTCTTTTTAACTCGAAACAAAGAACAAATGCAATGATCTCTTCAATCTATAAAATGTTGTGAAAAGTCCCTTCTCTCTCTCTTCAGCTGAATACTTTACATAAATGCATGTCATAAACTGTTCTAGAAGATCTGTTATAAAAGCCACAATGGTTTCTGCTTAGAAAACTGGAGTAGCTGGACTACGTCTTTTTGTCTTTTGTTACTTATTTCTGATACAGTCTAGTTTCGAATGCTTGGTTTGATCCCCTGAAATATTTTGGGTCCTCACAAGCCCCACAGTTCACTGGTTAGCAATCACTTGGCTAATGCATTTATCCAGAATTTAGCTACGCAGTTCAGTGCTCTAGGTACTGCTTAAGGTCAGAGACCTGACACAACTTTTTGATCACTGCCACAGAACTTTAACTGCCGAGCTACCGCTGCCCACAAGCATTACGCAATCTCAACTGGCCATTACCAAAACAAGCATAATTTTAACCTTATGTACCGGGACATATCCAAATATAGACAACTAGCCACATACATCAGAAAAAAAAGATATAATACCAACTCAGATAAGATCGTAAGGTCTCAGTAATGCTTCAAAAATGAACACAAGCAGCCATCAAAACACTAAAAGCCTCAGTACTCACCAGGGGAGGACATGCGTCGTCTCCAGCCGAGGCAGTCCAGCCCAATGGGGGTGCTGTGAGAGAAGCTCAGACTTCGGAGTGGCATTCCAGGAAACACTTTCAATGCACATAGAGACAACCGGGTCCTCACCTGGAGGAAGAGTTTACAGATTGTAATCCTTATCCTAATCACACAGATCTTAATAAAATATTGTTCTCAAACCAGCCCATGGTAATTTCCACACTGCTGTAAAATCCAGCTTGAACTGACCAGCTATCAGGTCCAAAACCCAAGCTGAACTAAATTATCTTTACTATTGCAACATCATTGTCAAGTTATTTTTATGAAAATAACACAACAGGGAGGCATTTAGAAGCTGGCAAACATTCATTTAGACATTTATCAACTTAGACAAGTAATAATGAAGCTGGAAAATAACTTGCCAGCTGGCAAAGATCAAGTCAAATCAAGTCAAATTTTACTGGTCTCACACACCCACAACCATACACAGTACAACATGCAGTGAAAGGCTTTTTATGATAGAAATAGAAAAAGAAAAGTATAAAAAAAATACAAATTTAAAAGATATAAAAGATAGCTGGAAAAAATGTATGCACTATATGTGGTATATAGTACAGATATGTGCAGTTGTATGTGCAACTGCAGATGGTCTACCAGTTTAGCCTGTTTTGACAGCTGGTAGCTTGTCAGAGAAACCAGATCATACGCTAATACACCTGAGTACCATATTACCCGGTGTATGGAAGCAGAAAAAAAAATCTGGACTGACTGGAGCTGGATTGGGAACTGTGGCTCTACTAAACAATGCATTAAAGTTATCATACAAAGCATGGCTATCTCTGCATGTCTGGAGTCCAGCAAAATTTCATTTTCCCTCATTTTCCTTCATTTCCCTAACACACCTAATTCACTGGTTAATGAGGGAAGAATAAGCCACAGTGGTAATCTGTAGGGTCAGGAAAAATACTGATGGACCAAACATGAGCATACTAACAAACTGTAAATCGAGTCTATATTTGCAGCATTCTACCATGGTAAATCAGAAACACCACCCTCCCCCCAAAGCTCTTGAATTGTAGAAGGCAATATGATGCAAACCAAGATGTGTAATAAAGCAGACCAATAATGCAGACTGCAAGCACATACAAAAGAGATTGCCAAGTGTTAAGGATAGAATTAGAGAAGAAATTGTGGAAAAGCGAAAGATAACAAATGACAATGAAGATGATACAAAGAGATGAAACAGACAAAACTAAGTTTTTTAAGAGGCAACATGGACAACAGAGAAGAAACAAAAGTGAAGAGAGGCTTTGCTCCAAAAGATGACATTTTGGTCACTCTTACTTCCTCTAGCTCCTCCAGTGGGTGAGTGCCCCTCTTTGGTGCAGTCCTCGTCAGCCTCCTCTGGCGCTTCTTCTCCTCTTCAATCCACAGATCATCCCTAAAACAGTGTCTTTGCAATCCAACCTGCATGGGTAGGATAGGAACAATGCCAATGCTGGATCCCGACCTGGTCCTTGGACTGGATGATCCAGCAGGAGAACTATTCACCATCTTCATTACTGTAGAGTGACTGGAGAGATGAGGACTTCCAGGAGATACCTTCAGCGATACACTAGGCTGTTTCATGAAAAGCATCATCAGACTGCCACAGTATCCTTGGGCAAAGGTGTAAGTGCATTGGGAGGCAGCATAATAACTAGTTTATGATTCAAAATGAACAAATATAATGTTTAACTAATCATAGTCTACTTCATTTTTCACTGACAGCATATCATGGAACAAGAACCAGTTCTCAAAAGAACTGTTTAAATAAAAATTGCTCTTGTTAGTGGACTCAGACCATTTGCCTAGTGTGTAGAAGAAAGGTAAAAAAAATAGAGTGCATGAATGGAATTAAAATTTCTTTATTAATGGTTAAACAGTCTTTGTTCAGACAGATGGGTAATTCAGCCTACAGAACTTCCATTCCATCAACAGCTTCATATGAACCGTCACTAGTGAAGACACAGTAAAGGAATAGAGCCTATATTTATCTAGAGTTAAATCTTAGAAGGGTTGTTCCCATTACCTGTTTGCAAAGCCACCTCTAGATGGCGATAATCTCAAACTTTTACGCATGTCACAATGTTTGAACTCGATGCTTCTGCCACTGAAAGCCAACAATAGAGGGCCACACTTATTTACATATTCAGTTTTCCTGCTCCTACCTGATTTCTCCTATGAAATGCTTGATAATTTGCCAGTGGATTGAATTAGGGAAAGCTTTTGATTGTACTGGGCAGATGTATTTCAAAACCATGCCTGAGGAACTCTACTATACTCCATGCCTGCAGCTATGACTGTAAAGAAAAAGCTGAAGGATATCAAGGAATAGATACACATATATAAGGTTTCTGTAAGCTAAGTTATGGCAAATTGGAATATGTATTGGCCAGTTTATAGTATAGCTGCGATTTTCAAGTGTGCACTTAGGTATAGGTCATCTGTTGCCCTGCACAACATGCAACAGACAAACCATATTATTTGGACTGTGGACTACTAGTAGAACAGAAATGACACTAACATGATAATGACAAGGTAAAAGCAGTAATAACACAGACTTTGCTTACCTCAAATTCATTGTCTGTCATAGAGGTAATGATGCTGCTGGGAGAGGGGCTGTCTATGCTGCCATCCTCCAGGTGGCTGCTGGTACCCAGTGGGCTGAGAGAACCCTGACGGCCCACTTTAGGTTTGAGGGACCTCGGTCTCTCAGGGGGATCTGAAACACTAACACTCTGGCCAAGAATAATCAGAGAAAGAGTGTTTGCCCGTGAAGAGGGGTAACGGAATCGCTGTTTCTGCCCTGCAGACCTTGGACTGCTTGGTTTGGGACTCATTGGTCTCATGGGCGATTCTGGGTTTTCACTGCTCCCTGGTGGCATTTTGGAACAAGTTGATGACAGCTGACTGGCTACTGGGGCCATAGGTGAGAGGGGACCAGAGTCACCAGTAGGTGAGGCCTCGGAGGAATCAATAAAAGTAATTGACAAGCACCTCCTATTGCGCCCATCTGATTTGCTGTCCTGCAGCGATGTGCCAACTCCATCTCGCAGGACACCACGTTTGCTAAGTGGGTCAGTGTGGCGCTGCATAGCTTTATTTCCATCTTTGTCCGTGTCTGGCACAGACATTGTACGTCTTAGAAGGTCCACCTCCTTTGCCCGTTTCTGCTTCCTCCATGAAAGCTTGGTTCTCGTATCTTCTGATTCTGGACACTCATTGTATTTATCCATGGAACGTGACTCAAATAAGCTTGACAGAGACTTGTGGGCCTGGGCAAAACGCAAGCGAAAGCTTAGGCCTTCTGTGCTTTTGCTCCTCCTGCAGCTGGAGCTTTCACTACCTGTGCTCTGTTTAAGTTGTGGCATCTCTGAACCCTCCATGTCCCCTGTCCCCTGGACATGACCAAAGACATCCTCCTCCTCCTCTTCCTCCTCTGTATCTATCTGGAGCCCTGGTTGCTTATTTCCATCCTCACTTTTGTAGAAGACTTCATCATCTGAGTTGTCAGGCTGACTCTCTGGGTCTCGTCCTGCATCCTGGGTCAGGTGACTCCTGTAGAAAAGCAGGTCCTCCCCTCTGTCCTGTGAGTCCCTGGGTGAAATTTCACCCTTACTTACCCTCCCATCTCTTGCCATATTCTTTCCTCGTCTGAACGAGGGCATTTTGGAGAAAACTGAGAATTTGGATGGCTTAACTTTACTTTTTGTGTGTTGTGATTTCACAGTGGGACCAGCAAGAGGAGACCTCTGCTCTTCTTGGTCCTCACTGTTAATGCTGCTTGTGTCCAGTTCCAGGGATCCTGTGGACGGACACTTGATTGATGTGGCTTCATCATTCTGCAGAGACTTGTCCTCATTCAGGTCTGAGGGAGCAGAGCATGGCTGGTCCTCAGACTTTCCTGGTGTTCAAGTAAACAATACAATATTTATAATGGTACAATATTTATAATGGTATCAGTGCTTAGTTCTGGTTTCTCTGTTATACTACGTTTTAGTGATAGTTGTCTGACATTAGCAAAGCACTTATTTGAACATCTACAATTTTAGGTAATTATGCTAGCTGGAAAGTAAAACATGTTGTGCCTGAGAAAGCTAAATTTAACTAAAATTGAGATGAAAAGTAAAATACTACAAGGATTGTCCAGGTTTCACCATTTGAACAGCTCACAGATAATTTACTAGGTAGGATAATGCTTATGAAGTATTATATTGTGCTTTCACCTTTCACACAATCTTTAGTCCATTTGAATCAATCTTTGGTACTCCCTTGATGGTTGAATCGGACCAAATAGAAAATCAATTTCACTGATTTGGACTAGGCAAATAGACTAACAAGTTAGAAATCATCATTTATCAGAGCCAAAATATGGTAATACATGTAACAGGCTACACTTGTTCATTTCATGAAGTTATTTATATCTTCCTCCAGGTTTTATGTTAAGAGTTACCTTTGCATACAGACAAACGGTGCTCACAGGAAGCAACCCCAAGAATGTCCTGGTCTGACTCAGAGGGTTTCATTTTTTCACTTCCAAACTTCTCAGTTTCTGTTTTCTTGTCACCTAGAAAGGTATCATCATTAGGATTAGGGAAGTTATCCAGGAAGCAGTCCGTCTCTGGGATAGGCTCCAGGCTTCGGGAGGAGATAAGGACCTCAGATTGGGTGTAGCGTATTGTATTTACTCCAGAAAGTATTAATGAACTGTCTTCTTTTTCTCCACAGCTCCTGATGCCAATATGGGATTTGAGATGAGTTGAGCTAGAGAGCTCTTTCTGTTTGTCCTGCTTGAGAGGATTCTGTGTCTCCAGATAACCTGGTGAAGATTTAAGAACATCAATACACGGCTGATGTGGCTGAGAGCTGAGAGAGTCTAAATCAGTCTGTATGCAGCCACAGATGGAAGTGTGTATATGTGTGTGGTTAATATCTTTGCATTGTCCCGATTGTGTAAACAGACCAAGTCCATTAGAAACTGACTGTATTAAGGGTGAGTCTATGTGATACTTTTGGTTATTGTGCAGTTTATCATCTGTGCTTACTATATTACATTCAGAGCGTAAACATGTATCCTTTTCAAGGTACTCTTTCTGTGTAGGATGCTCAAGGTTCTCCACATGTGGTGGGTAGAAATCACAGTGAATGTTCTCCAAATCTTCGCCTAACCCGGAGACAGCTGAATCCTCACTGCTCCAGTCTACAGGACACAGAACATCTGAGCGTTTCTTTAGATCTAAGTTGACCAAGCCACGCTGAAGCGCTCCCTCATTGTGGTCAAAGGTCAGAGAGGGGGAATTGGTTTGATCACTATCCTCAGAATCACTTTCTGGACCATCAGAATATGGTTCCAGCCATGGATTACAGACACCTACAGCTTCTTTGGCCTCTGCTGACTTTTCTGAGGCTGTGTTATTGTATACATGGAGGTTCCAACAAGGCTTAATCTGATCTGATTGAGGATTGTCCTTTTCAACGAAGCTAGCTTTGGAGTCTTCAACAGTCTTAATAGTGCTAGTTTCTGGAAATGAGCTCTCATTGACATTACCTTGGGGAGTAGAGATGCTTCTTTTATGTTTTAAATCAACAAACAGTGTGTGATTATTCAAGGCATTGACACACTGCTCATGTGTGTGTGTTGGCTGACAAACAGTAAATTGTGGAGCCTGTGTTTCAACAGGCTTTGATGAGATACAGTTCCCTGTCCTAATCTCAAAATGGTTTGACTTGGCTGAATGGAATGGAGGATGAAGCTCATCTTCTATACTCTGTCCATGTTTTGGATACAGACTATCCTCCACTTCCCCAGACCTTGTCAGTTCCTGGCTTCCATCCTTCACTTTCTCCTCTGTGGAAAGGGAGTAATGTGATCTGTCACAGGCATGACTGGAGGATATCAAGAACTCTGGGCTATGGGAGTTAATATCACTGCACTCATTGTGTATTTGGAGGAGGGTGATGCCTTCTGCAAGTCTTTCCACAGATGTAGATAGTGGTGAGAGGGTAAGTGGAAAGGAGGAATCCTCCCAAACCTTTTCCTCAAATCTGTTTCTTCTGTCCTCCCTGGTCACAGACTGTTTAAACCCCTCAGTATAGGACGATGTGGACTTGTTGTTCTCTGTTGCAGTGACTGGTGAGTTTAGCCAAAAGATTCCTTCAACATCCTCACAGTCTGTGGAGCATGGCAAGAACTTGGACTCTAAGTCCTGCTGCTGATTATGTGGGTTTTTTTGTAGTTGCTTTTCTGCTCCAGTTTGCACTGAAGTCTCTGGAGCTGTCTCTTCAGAACAAGCAGGCAATAATTTACCGTTTAAGGGGTGAGGAAGTCCAGACCCTGGAGAGTTCACAGATTCAGTTCGCAAATCTAACGCGTGGATATCTGATACACACAGTGTGTCATGAGGCTTTGTGTCACCATCACAGGTGTTAAGGTGTGTTGAGCAGTATTCCTCAGTTTTGGATGGTGCTATCTCTGCTATGTTACAGTCTCTGCAAGTTGCGAAAACAATCAGAGCGTCTTTGCAGTGCACGGCAGTATTCAGTGCCTTTCCTTTTACACCTGAGGTTTTTGTGCTCTTATTTGTTGCATGTGTGTGCAAAGAGTGTTCATTGCATTTAATCTGCTTCAGTTCACTCCTACTTAGCGAGTCAAGATCATCTGCTTTGTAGATGCTTGTTTTTCCATTGCACACATCATCCTGAGATGGTGGTGCCTTGTGTTTGATATTTACACGCCCTGACTTGATGTTATGTCTTTGTTGGAAGCACGTTATCCCTTCTGTGTCTATAAAATTTTCTGGACAGTATGCATCTAGATTGTTTCTGTTTTTATGGTGCAGTTCTGAGTCCTGAGAGCAGCTTTGTGCACCCGTATCTCTGATTTCTACCTCTCTGCTGTCAGATGAGTGTATTTCTGGTTTGCATGTGTGCTTGTCATCTGCACTGTGTAACCTATCAAGGTGTGTGTTTATGTTACCGTGGATATTTTTGTGTATCTCTGCACTACATATGCTCGTGCTCTCTAAGTTGTGCTTGCCAGAATCGTTTAAACTAAACAAATCTGTTCTTGGTGAAGTGCTGACTTTGAGAAATGTTTCTCCACAGTATTTTGTTGACGGGCTTTGTCTTCCGTTATGTGGTTCACTCTTGTCCTTTCTTTTTTCCTCAGCTATATTTTCATCTTTTTTCTCTGCAGTTTGTGAACCTGCCCTCCTTTCATTGTTTGTTTCTACACAGGCTTTACCTGTAAGATCTGTGTTTTCAGTGTCTTGTGTTTTCAGTTCCTCTGTGTTATTTGTTGTGGCGTGTTTTGCATTGTATATGTTTACATGTTGTTTATTCAGTTCTCCTGTTCCTTGATCAAGTTGTGTGCTGAGCTCCACTGTGTTGAGACCGTTGATTGAGAGTGACAGTCTTTCCTGCGTTACCTCTATGAGCTCTCCACAGTGTGTGTTAATGTGATGACTGTTTAGTTCTTCTTTCTCTGTGTTATGTGTGCTGATGTGTTGTATTTCCTGCTGTCTACAGTGTGTGTTTGTCACGCCTCCTTGCACTTTACAGTCTGCCTCCTTAGTTCCATTTTCTAAATTCAATCCTGGGTAAAGATGATCCACCCCTAACAGAGCCAAAAACTCATCCTCGTCATTCCACTGTTCATGTGAACTGTCCGATTCCTGCTCTCTCCATCCTTGTGGGTATGAATCAAGCTCACACTTGGTCTGCTCTGTTCCACCAGGGTCGTTCGGGGCCTCAAGAGCTTCCTGGACCTGCAGGGAAAACAAATAAGTAAGCAAAGAAACACAAACATCTCAATTTAAAAGTTCATGGAACATTCATAAGACATTCCTAACTTATTTGTACTCTGTACTGTACTGTATTATGTACTGTACACTACTGTACTACCACTATCTGGTGTCAAGCTAGAAAGAAGGAATTCCTCTTTTCACACACAGTTCCTGTCAAGGTTCCTCCCTAATATTCTTAATGACATTTTCTTTCAGTTATCTCCTTCAGCTCAATCATTTGTGGTTTAGACCTGGATTACCTTAAAGCTGATTTGTGATAACTGTTGATCAAGCTTTTCAGTCTTTTAAGTTTCATTATTCATGCTTTCTGTAGTAGCAGTAGTAACAGTATTAGATATAGGAGTAGTAACAGTAATAACAATAGTAATTTAATAGCACTAGTAGTAGTGGTAGTAACAGTAGTAGTAATAGTATTAGCAGTAATAAAATCAGCAGTAGTAACAGTAGCAATAACAGTGGTAGTAGTAATGATAATAACACTATTAGTATTAGTACTGGTAGTAACAGCAGTAGGAAGTAGTAGCAGTAAAAGAATTGGCAGTAGTAATATTAGTATTACTAACAGTAATAGTAGTCGTAGTAGTACAAGTAAAACTAATTGCTTTTAAATGAGATTAGACAACATAAACACAAAAAGTCTTCACTTTCTAGATTCTACAAACACGCAAATTAGAAACACTCTCAGTCCTACAAACTCCACCCCTTCCCATGTAAACACTGGCTGCATGGTCTAAATTTTAACAAGATTACCTCTTCTATTTTATTATGCAATGCAAATTCTCAACCCCACTGGATCTGTTTCTTAAAGTAATATAGCATAAAAGAACACTAAAGTGACTATTTTCATCTGCAGACTGGACTTTCTTTTGAGAGAATTTAATTACAAAAACCCTTTTTTAAATCATCCACAAGATGTGCACAATTTTTCCCCAGAACTGCAGATATTAATGAATTGTTTTCAGAGAAAGAGTCATTATGCAGAATCACGCTGACCCATGACCCAAAACCACAGTGAAGTGAAAGCCGCTAGGAGACCATAACACACCCAGAGGAAGGAAGCTGTACTTAACACTTAAACAAACACTTCATCAGCCTCTGTACCCAGTTATACTCTCTCTCTCTCTCGCTCTCTCTCTCGCTCTCTCTCACACACACACACACACGCACTAGTACCTATATCAGGTCACACAACTTACAGTCCAAAGCATGGAGATGGCTGCTGTGTGTTTGATAAACATGCAGATGTGTGTGGATATCCAGCTGAAAACTGCTCCCATGGTCCCTTACACACTGAATTAAATGCTTCCTGCAAATCGCCACTCACGTGTTAGCTAGCCGTCCTCCCGTTCTTTATCTCTTTGTTTATCTTCTATCGCCCATCCTCTTGGGTGCTCTGGAGTCCCCACAGAGCAGAGTCTTATGTTACAGGCACAGAGGAGGTCGGAGCTACCTGCGTCAACCACTCCAATGGAAAACCTCACCATGACCACCTCCCACAGCCCAAGAGGACGAGGGAGAGGGTTGTGACTGGTACGACTGGGGGCTTTCGGTGTTCTACACTCAAAGTCTGGCTTAATCTGAGCCAATCCCTCCCTGCTGGAGATGTAATAAAGCCTTTAGGCTTGTAAGCTCACTCACACACACACACACTTTCCTACAAAAAAAGTGGTGAGTACTCAAAATGAACCTCTCTCTGAGTTCAAAGCAACACCGATTAACCACTGGGCCTTTTATTTTTACACTCTAATCGCTGGGAATAATGGATACACCAACCACACACAGCACAATCCCCCCAGTGTTCAAGGACCACCTTCACCACCCTCAACGTTGAATTCACTCAACACTTTAGGTGTTCAACTTTGAAGCTTGTTCCAGCAATTTAGTGGCCTCTTTTCTATCATTAACACTTCCTGTGTTTGTGCTATTACTCCAGTATTGTCGTTACAAAATAACCCGTGGAGACAATTTGCACCCTGTGCCAAAATGGTGCCCTAAACCTTATTTCCTACGAAGAGAAAGTGGGCACTGTGGCTTTGTCGTTCATTCTATGTGCTTGTGTTTTCATTTCCATGTGCCTTTGTGTTGTTTTTAGTCCTCTGCTCCTGTTTTATCGTTGTTTTGCTACTCTAATGTGTTCAGCTGTTCTGTGTTTCACTTATATTATAATATTATATTGTCTATTTCTACCCTTCTGTTCCTTTTTCTCATTGTGAAGTCTTATCATGGTATTCATCTGGTTAAATTCTGAACCTTGTTCCTTGTTTCCACGTTCCCTGGTTTTGATTCACGCCTGTACTTGTGCCTTGAATATGGATTATGCTCATGTTATGATATCTGCCAAGGTCATTGACTATGTTTATTGGATTTACCCTAATTAATACAACGCTGAGTATATGCATTCACATCCTGCTTTCACTAACCGCACATTACAGCGTTATTGATATTCTGTACCCTCTAGAACCGTTCTCAAAGTGGAGTATGTGGAGCATAGTCAGGGCTCTGTGACTTATTTAGTTATATATATTTATATATATTTTTTGTTACAATGATGGAAATCACAACCTACTATTATAAAATTATATACGTAGTTCTGAATTGAATGGGTTTAATCCAAACCTCAATAATTCAGAAACATGTCAGCCTATAAATAATGTCAAAAAACCTTAGACATAATGTGTTCTGTCTGTGGAAAGTTCTGGATTAGAAAGCGCCATGTCTTTAATAAATGGGGAAAATATTATTGCATACATTTAAATCTTGTTCATGAAATAAATCTATAATAAGGATGTCTGTGGAATTTACTTTACTCTTTGAAATCCCCTGAAACAGAGTGCAGCAAATGGAGCACACTATTTATTTATTTATTTATTTATGATGTTAAATATTTTATTTATATTTAATAATTATAATTTAACAAATGTATATCTATTTAAATATATAAATATGTACTTATTTATATAATTATCATTTATTTTTTAAGTTAATACTTTAATTTACACACTGACAGTAGCTAAGTACCAAGCTATTATGCTGAATTACTCCGATGAAAACCCCCCAGTGTTACACTTTATTTGATGTTTATTTAACTTTTTGAGCTAATATCTAGTTAAATAATTATGTTTAGCCAACATAGTCAAAGGAAAGTCCCTTGTTTCAGTACCAGTTAGATTATTTAATAGCAATAACAATGCAAAGTTTCTAGCTTTAGCAATTAATTTCCTGTTTTTATGATTAACACATCGATATTTGATAGAAGTAAGACATGGCACGCTATTAGTTTCGTGTAAGCAACACGGTCAGTGAGGAGGTGGATTTTAGCTGAGTAAACAGTAACTGTGATACACTAACAGGACAAAAACTACAGTAGACTATAGAATTTGGTACTTTAATGTGACTTACATAACATACCATTATATTATGAAGCAGAAGTATAAAATGCAGACACTGTATACTGCCAAGTCCACATGGAGACACAAACACGTGTCTTTTGAGGGGGATTGACAGAAAAAATACATTTTCCATCACTAATAAATTAAGCGTGATCAGAAAGCTTGTCTTGGCCGTGTTACAGCAGTCTGGTGTGAAATTCATCACCTCCAGTTACACTCACTGAGAGGAAACTGCACCCGACCGGCTGGGCTGTATTCTGATAAGCACTTAAAATCCCATCATTCCTCTGATATGAGAAGCCTTATTAAAACAGTCTGAACACTGTGTACCTCTGTGCGTTATAAAAAATACAAGAGAGCGTAAAGGCTTTGTGTTACACACTACCAAACAGCAACATGGAGAAAAGAAAAGAGCATGAAAGAGCATGTCTTATGTTACAATAAGAGACTAGAGTGTAAAAAACAGACCGAGAGTAGACAAGAAAACACTCAGTGTTGTGCTGTTATAGTAAAATAATCAACAACCGGGTGGCGTGATGAAGCGGAGTTTACCACCAAATGAGCGCATTAATATAAAGGTGTGATTTGCAGCAGCACTGCTGACACCTTCACACCATCAGATTTGAGAGTTTAACCGACTGAATTAGGCTGATTTAGTTTTACTACAACAGAGAAAGAGAGAAGTATAATTCCTCTGGAATGCATTGTATCACGCTGATCTAACCGCCTCTATCTGTGGACTAAGGGCTGACGGCTGGTGCAGGACAAGGAAGCAGTGATTTCTTTCAGAAGCACTGAAGCATGCAGCTATACCGTGTGTCTGTGTGATAGCAGAAGCGGACATGTGGAGACAGTTTTAGCAATGGATTAACGCTATAGAAAAGCAAGTGTTTGGAGTGAACAGGGTATTAAAATATGGATTATCGAATAGACCAAGACAGGAGGAGGTGTCATGAGTACCGTATTTACACAAGTGGAGGTTTTAAACAAATTTAAACTAATGGAAATGCAGACAAAATAACATACAACAGGGGTTGTAGCCAATCTAATCCACAAAGAGCCAGTGTGGCTGCAGGTTCATGTTCCAACCGCACCCGATTCCACCTGTTTAATCAGTTCATTGTGGCCTTCAATCAACTACTGTATCATATATCTCCTGATTGTTACGAAGGAACGAAGACCTGCAGCCACACCAGCCCTTTGTGGATGAGATCGGACACCGCTGACGCACAACGTAGCAATTAAGGAAGGAAAATATATTTACCCTCTGAAGTGTATACCTATATTTATCCATTTCTGATGATTAGACCAGATCTGAAAAAAGCTCAGTGGTCCATTACTACTATTCTTGATGATGTACGCATACCTGTTTCTGAGAGACTGACTTCTGAGACTGAAGAACAAAGTGCTATTGGCTGAAAGGTTCTGTTTGTGAGATGTAGGGCTGTTGTTTATAACACAACTAATGCCTTGAAAATCAAAAATCAAAATAATCAAAAATACAAAACTGCAAGGAAGTGCTTGGTTGGAATTCAGACCAATCAAAAACATCCTTTTCACTGCTAGTGTATTTTTTTTTTGAGATAGTCACAGGTCTACATGACAAGACGCCATAATTACTACACAATATGGAACAAATATTCACGTATTGACTAGATGCTCTCTCAGGTCCTAATGCTTGTCTGCTTTACTGGATCTATAAAATCCTACTGAGTGTTGAGAAGGTAGGAGACTGCACATATAATGACAGATTTCATTCTTTCTTTGTTTTTTGGTTGTCTTTCAGTCATCTAAGCATCTGCACTGTATAATGTGCCAGAACAAATCACCACCCAGAGTTAATATCAGACTTCAGAAATCAGATGCAAGTTCTCAAACGTGAGCCAACACGACTTCAAAACAAACCTGCTGGATGTCAAAAGCAAAAAAAAAATGAATGTGGTCTTGGTGGAGAAGGCAAGATTGTACTTCTTCCAGCATGAGCTAGAAGAATGTTTCTGAATTCAAATTGAGTGATTGAGTGAAAATCGATGTGTTCTTCTTTTTTAAGGAAAATCTAAGAATCATGGTGATTAAATACAGCAGGGGTCAAAGTGCAGGCAGACAGGATACTGGCCAGCATATCTATAATCAGAAATGATAACAGTGGCATGGAATACAGCACACAGAATATACACTAGCAAAGACGAGGAACAAGAAAGTCTTGGATGTACCAGGATGAATATCATGATAAGATCATGAAGCAACAAAGAAGTAGCAGGGTATACGTAGACAAACTACTCAAGGACTTAACACAGAACACAATCAGGATCCACACTAATGACAGGACAGGGGGCGGAGACAAGACTAGAACCAAAACATGGAGTGAACCCTGCCGGAGAGCACAGGGGTGAGGAATTCCATGATTGCATTTCATATGAGACAGTTGGCGTTATACTGACACAGACAAAGAATACTGAGAAAAAAACATTCAACGTTTTTAATATTTATGACATGAAACCAAGCCACCTACAACAGAACTCTGATTAGGTTCAGATTAGATTATCACGGAAAATAATGTTGTACTTGTTTGTGGTGCAAAACATCCACGAGACCAGTTAGTTCCTGTTCTCACTTACGTTATAGCAGGTATTGAAGATAATAAGACATAAATAAGCATCTGCTTACAGAAAACTTCACCACAGCAGCGATGACACACGTTTTTTAATCTGTTTATGTGGAGCATCCGCTGTACCAGTTCCTGTGAATAAGCTGTTACTATAGAAACGATAACGTATAAGAACGAGGGCATTAATATAAACCTGTGGTTTATTAGAACTGCTGTTATAGATAAAATAAATGATCACCTTCTGACCAATCAGAATCCAGAATTTCACATTCTGGTATAATACTAAATAAATTATTTGGGTTAGAAATTAAATCATCACCATGAAGGACCACAGTCCTCGATTTTGTGCAAATAAATGGTGTGTTTTTTATAGTTAAGACACTTTTACAATACAAAAAAAAAACAAGCGAGTGTTTATGCTGCAAGAGCTGCTGTCTATGTATTATATTCTGTACATGCATCACTAATAAACTATCCTTTACACAAACACACACACACACACACACACACATCTGTGACTAAGAACAAGAGACGTACACGTGCTCAGACAGAAAAACAAACTCAAACACTAAGAACACTCACTCCACTCCTCACTCCATTCGCACATACCTGTTCTTATCCAGTTATAGCCTAAATCCTTCAGGAAAACATGAGCAGGTGCTTCCAGATTCCTCTCTCTCTCTCTCTCTCTCTCTCTCTCTCTCTCTCACTTTCTTTCTTTCTCTTTCTTTCTCTGTACAGTACCTCAGTCTCCAGTCATGCACCCAGTCAGGAGCTCCACCTCCAGTTTGGATAGCAGTCGAGCAGAGGGAATGCACGTGGGTGCTGTTCATTCAGACATGGAGAGAAAGCGTTCACACACATACACACACACACACACACACACACACACAAACATACTGGGCATGCTCAAACAAGCGCTCATATCCACACTTTGGACAGACTGACTGCACGGCAAGTTCAGTTTTTCAAAGGAAGGGTGGCCCTGGCACCGTGCCAGACCAAACGGCCCAGTGAGATCGTTGGCCAACACACACACACATACACACTTTCTCTTTTACAGTGAGTGAGAGATCTGAGATCCTAGACATTCTGTCTTCGCTTTTGTCCTCCTCCATGAAGACGAGCACGCATGACATCTGCCTGCTCATTAATTATTAATAAATCTACGCCATGGCTCTTATTTATAACCCAGTGCTTTACACAATGGCTGAAACAGTCTCACACACACACACACACACACACACGAATCCTCAAACCCGGTGCTGATGTGTAGATCAGTGATGGCTAAAGTCTGAAACAGTCTCACACACACACACACACGAATCCTCAAACCCGGTGCTGATGTGTAGATCAGTGATGGCTAAAGTCTGAAACAGTCTCACACACACACACACACACACACACGAATCCTCAAACCCAGTGCTGATGTGTAGATCAGTGATGGCTAAAGTCTAATATCTATCAATAGCTGGAGAGTGAAACTATCAGTGTTGAGCAGTGCGTTATGTCATCAATGGCAGGATCAGAAAGACGTCAAAGCAAACTATTACACACACACACACACACACACACACACACATTTAAAGACAGATAGACATTTGTGATTTCTAATTTTTTAAAGGTTTAGAGTCTGTAATGTTTATTTCCTATGCATGTAATTAGCAATGATTTCCATGACAACTGCATGCAAATTAGTTATGACATGTTAAACCAGTGACAAATCCAAACAATTGCATCGAATGATTCCTCGGAACAATCCTATGGCGCGCGTGGTCCGACATTTCTTCAGTTCCCCGCTCGCAACTTTAGTTCCTACCTGCAATTAGTTCAGAAGAAAACTTAGAACTGTCCTTTCATTTCATCTTATCATATTCAACCTCTCGTTAAATGCGTATAGAGACATTATGAAGAAAGGTAAAGCTTGGAGGGAATTAGCAGAGATTGCTGGTGCCTTATTAGTACTAACTTGCTTTGCTAATCTAATGTTTAAAAAAAATCTAAGCAAGTAGTGTGCGTAACTCATACAGTGGGCTATAGATTGTACTTTTTTATTGTTTCTCATCAGAAATAAAAGAAAAATGCTGGACAGGCCACACCCACATGTGACAACAGTAGCAGTCACTATACACCCACAAGCGACCCTGTAGCTGTCACGTATTCCCCCGTTCAGCACATGGAGCAGTTCCAAGCACTGCTCTCATGTTTTGTTTCGAGTTCACTCTGTTACCTAGTGTGTGCACCTGTCCTGAGTTCAGCCCGTGATTAGTTTTGTTTGTTTAAACCCTGCTGTATATGTCTTTCATTCGCAAAGTCTTATCCTGCGTTTGTATCGATTTATTTCCGAGCTGTGGTTTCCTGTTTCCTGTTCATTCTGGTTTTCTGATCATGCTATCTGCCTGTTCCGTTCTCTGACCCCTACCTGGAATATTGGTGAGGATTGTTGCATTTTCTCTTTTAAAAACAGTTTACACACTGTTTCACTGTACTCATGACCTCACGTTTCAGGTTACAGTTGCTAGCTAGAGTGAACGTAGGGTAAAACTCAACTCTAACGGTTTCACAGTAGTTACTGATGGATAATGGAATCATTTTTAGCGCTCCTGTTCAATATCGTGACCAGCCATCACTCGGAAAGGATAGGACTATATATAAATTATTTGAGTAAAGAGCTTACTCTAAAAAGTAAAATATATTCAAAAAATTACTTACGTAAAAATAATATCATAAGTGCAGCATGCGACCAAGTAAACTAGAAACCCAGTGTACTTGCATCTGAGATATGAGAGAATGTTTTATTTTATTGTTTAAGTGCATTAGAAAGCAGGGTTTTGGGTGAAGGTGTGTGTATGTGTGTGTGTGTGTCTATGTGTGTGAGTGAGGCAGTGATGTGCCATGTGGAATGGATGCCATTTTGCTAATCCCAGAGTGTGTATCTCTGTGAGTGAGGTCATCCCTAACTAGCAGGAAGTAACCTGAGCTCTGCTCTTTGTGCATGTGTGTGTGTGTGTGTGTGTGTATGTGGGTGTGTGTGTCCCCAGAGCCTGTCGCGACATCAAATCCATCCATATAGATCTGAAATCAGCTTAGAACCGGTGTGTGTGTGTGAGAACCTGCAGTACTGCATGCACAGATGAAGAGATTGCACCAGTCTAATGACAGAGAGAGGGAAGGAGGGATGTAAAGTGTTCACTGTCTTCACGTTCTCCTCCGCGTTGGCTCTAAATGAGATCCATTGAGAAGCAGATGGAGGCCTCTCGCTGTGCGAAAAGGCAATGCAGATCTGTAACGCCTCTGCATGCAGCTCAGCAGCACAATGAAGCCATTTCAGAACCGTTTACATGGGAACATTGAGATTTTAAGATTTCATCTTGCTGTGTATCTCTGTCTAAACTCTACTAAACTGTACTTTGGCAAAAGAGTGAATCTGCACTGACAGTGATGGAAGCACCCCATAATTTAATATGTGAGACTATAATTTAATATTAACCCCAAATCGCTGGGTCGCATGGCTGCTCTTTCATTTCTTAATGAGATGGAAAAGAACAAACTAGCAGTATTCCTAAGCTAATGTAGTAATCTTTAGCAGTTCACTCAATTTGCCAAAGAGAGAGGATCACATCACTTTAGAGGTATGCTGACGGGATTTTATTTTACACCTCCTTCAAGCTTCTTCAAATAGACAGCAGAGGTTTAGTGGGTAAAGCTTTAAGAAACTGATCAGAGGTTTGAGAGAAAAAACTGCCACTGCTTAAGCAAAATCCTTAACTCTTAAAACCTGTTCAAATTTACTGTATGTTGCTGAGGCTAAAAGTACTAAATAATAAATAAAATAATGTACATGTACATGTGAACCTGGTGGAGCTTTATTAGGACAATCCATAATCAGAAAAACACAGAAAAGTCTAAACCAGGAAGTACACGAAAACTAGAAAAACAAGTCTAGTACTTAATGCTAAAAAGCATGATAAAGCTACACCAAGGTATACGTTTTGTTTTTCCAGGTGGATTAGAGCTTATTTTACAGTGGGGCTTCAATACAACCTGACACTTTGCTCAAGTACAATGGATATAACGGGACATATTTCAACGTCTTAAGCTTGAAACTCATACACACCTGTACCGAGATAAAATTTACAAATCGTAAGAGTTGTCACATTTTCTCCTTTTGCATCGACAAATGCCATGTGCTCATATTTTCGGTTCTTTTCTAGTCCGGTCTCCACCCCTGTCCTGTCAATGGTTTGTTATCTGATTGTGTTCACCTGTTCTGTGTTAGTTGCTGATTAGTTTATATATATATATATATATATATATATATATATATATATATATGTATATGTGTGTGTGTGTGTGTGTGTGTGTGTGTGTAAGTTATTGGTGTTAATCGAAAGCATATGTTACATATATTAAAAAAAATAGGGAGAGAGTAGAATTTGTGTCTGACACCCCTGATGTACAGTATACCCTGCTGTGTATCATCGCAAAGTCTTATGTTTTTGTATGGTTAAGATGGAGCCTTGTTTTCTTGTCTCTACCCTTATTCTGGTTTTTAACTCTTGCCTGTCTTTTGACAGATTATAGATTATCCTAGTTTGATGTTGCCTGCCTGTATTTTGGCCCACTCTTCAAATCTGATTTCTTACTCCAGTTCTAATCACTGAGCTGTGCTCTGAATCGGCATGATGAGGAAAGGCATTTAATGCTCAGCTCAAGTGAAACTCTTCAATGATGTACCTGACATATCATAAAACACAAAGAGAAATGAACAAGAGAATGAGACAAGATGGCAGGTAATAAAACTGAGTGAAAAATGTGTGAAAATATCCCATAAATCGCGAGAATCAGACTTTCATATCGTCTACAAATCATAGCACTCCACAGCACAGCACTCCAGAGTTCCTCGGCTTAGAGCAGCTGCTTTCTAACCTGTAGGCCATGTTTGTGTAACACACACATCATATATAAAATAAAAGTTCATGATTAAAGTTGCATTATCTCTATTTACTCTGCTCTAGAAAGAGCATACAGTAGATCATCACCATGCTTTGGCAAGGAAATCAACAAATCTAGCAAGAGGTAAGTTTACAGGATTCAGAATGGAAAAAAGGTGCAGCATTCAAACAGGATTTGAGAAGTTGAGCTTTCCTGCTAATACATTCCACATAAATAAATACCACATAAACACCCACACAGCCACAACCCAGCCCCCAGTGGAGAGGAACATTCCTTATTAAACCAACTTTACCATGATGCACTTGTTCCACTGTTTCACTCCAACGCAATTCAACCAAGCAGCCAGCCATCCAACTGACCAGGCCTGGCAGGAACACTCCAGACCTCTGAGTCACGGAGTGATGGAGTGGGAGAGTCTGATGGAGAGCCGGGGTAAATCATGAGCTCCTACATCAGTATTTACTGCAGATTAATCTTTATCCCGCTTTAACATGTCTGATTTATCTCCATCTGCAACTGATGAGTAGATTCATATATCAGATTCATGAAGCAGGGAAATCCCTAAACTGAAGCTCAACCTAAACTTTCTGATTATTATTACCATTCAAGTGAAAACACGGAACTGTTTTTATTTCTTTTCTGTCTTTTCGGCTGAATATTTTCACTGGCATCACTAATGAATATAGTTAACTGATGTTTGCTATACACGTGTATAACATTAGCTAAGTGGAACATACACTGATAGATTTTATTTCATATTAATGAGCTCAAAACATTCTCAATTTACTGTGACAGAAAGCAAAAGCGCTACATCAACTTACGTTTCAAGTGGGAAAATTGAGATTAGAAACATTAACACATTACTAATAAGAGATAGGGGAAGGAGGCGGGGCTTCCAGGGTATCAGTTAATACCAGAGAATTCAAAACACCAACGCAGCTGTCAATCATTCCAGATTTATATGTTGATTGGCTTAGTTTTTTTGGGGGAAAACAGAAGACTGATCTTTTTTTGTCTGAGTGATAACTCATAGCAGGGTACTCGGATGGCAAAATGCAGAGTTAGCTTGCTGTCTGAGGGGCATGCAGGGCTCAAAACATGCCTAAAGAACCTCACTGAGGGCGAGAACACACTAGGGTTTTGTTCAAACACACTAAGCACTATGTGAAAACTTGGCGTTTTTATTCAACTGTTTTTACTATGTTTACATGCTTTTGAAAAGTGCAGCCAGTGGCATTTTAATAGTCATATCCAAAAGTTGAAAAAGAAAAAAACCTTTTCAGAAAAGCACTGGGTGATGTCAAGTGTTTCTGTACTGCCTGATCAACAGAACAATAGATTTCACAGCCAGTCCTTGCCAATTGAAGTTTTAAAAATAATGAAATCTGTATACTTAATAATAGTTTTTAAAAATTCTAGGCTTTGGATGATTTTAGAATAAAAAGACACTCTCCAGAGAAAGAATGTTACAGAACAGTTATCAGCATTCTGGGAAACTCCTCTGCAATAATGATAGGAACAAAAATAGTCATCTAGAAACTGAAATCAACAGCAATAAAGATGGCGCCATAACAAAGAGCCCTTCATCACGCTCGGTTCCTAGGCGGTCATCGTCAGGGCTTAATGGACTGCTCAGCCCTGATTCCTATGAACAGCCCAAACCACAGCAAATTCCTGCTCACTTTGATTTTTATCTAACTACCAGTCTTTTGTAGAACCCTAATCCTTCCCTCACGGCCGTCTCTCACTCCTTCTACCCCAGAAGACCTTTCCACTGTTCGTGCCCACTCTGTGGTAGACCTCACGCCTCGGTCGCAGGACTCAGCGCAGCCACCAGCACCGTGAGTAAAGCAGTGATGAGGTCATTATAACTCTAATGAATTATACAGCACTGTGAAAAAAACAAGACATTCAGCAAAAGGTCAACACACAGTCGCATTCACATAGATGTTCACTTGGTCAGGACTGAAACAACGCCCGCTTTTGATTCGCCAGCGTCCTGGAACACGGCCAAGCTGATAGAAGCAAATTCATATTGTCCCTCTGTGGCCTTTTCAGTAAATACAATTACAGAATGGAAGATTGTGCCAGATACATTATCTGTTAAACAAAGCCAAATAAATCGGTTATGCAGCACAAATTCTCTCTACAGAATGTAGAATTGGTTTTTTTTTCATGTTTAATGCAAAGATTAAACAGAAATCTGGTAGAAATACTAATGCACATTCTTTCCTAACTACATTTGCTAGGGTTATTTTTCTGTTATGCTAATAAGATTTTTTTTTAATTTATTTATTGAACACTTTATTTAGAATATCATCAACATTAGAAGTTTTAGAAAATCCAGTAGAACTTCTAAATACTGAATTAATATGAATTGGAAACCTTTGCCTGTATTTATTTCACATGAACATTATATGAAGTATACCTGCCTGTTAGCTTGTGCATGTATTGTCATTATTAATTAAAACTAAGAATTTCAGAATTTTTTTATCTTGTTCAGTTGTGTAATAGTTTCAATTTTATTTTTTATTAGCTTGTAATTTAATTAATTAGAGTTAGGCTAAATATTCATTCAGGTAAGCAAATAAGGCAACTCATATTAATAATAATAATAATAATAAAAATAATAATAATAAGTCTCATAAAGCCAAGTAATGAATATGTATTGTGCTGTTACAGAAAAATAAAGAGCGATAGGGTAGTGTGACGAAGCTGAAGTCACGTCCTGACCACAGCAATCTGCCACCGATTTTATTAAAAAATTTTATTTATTAAAGAACAACATATATTTTTTCAGTATATAATTTCATTCAATGTTGTGTCACGTCCACAAAATGTCTCACTTACGTCATAGCAGCTATAAATGTTAAATAAACGTCTCCTTGCAGAAAACTTCACCATATCAGCAAATATACACATTCATTCATCTGTTCATGTGGCACATCCATCATACACATCCCTGTGAAAGAGCTGTTACTATAGAAACGATAATATATCAGGCAATAACATGGAATACAAGCAGCATGATTGTAAAAAAGTGGGTGGGGCTAAAATGAATTCATTATAAAGGGGTGTGGTTAAGTGTGCTGCTGTAATTATCCAGCAAGTGAGGGAAAATTGCCTTTTCAAATAAACCATACACTGCACCTGTAATTTTTAAGAGCCAGCATGAATATAGGCTGTTAAAGGTTACTTAAAGGTTACTGAGAATGAATTCAACAACATTTTGGAGTTAATTTATCTTTGCAGCTCGTAATTCAGCACTAAAGGATAGTGGGATTGTACAGTGCAGCAGTCGAACACACAAACATATAAACCACAGAGAAGGAACATCCTGTAATGTGTCCTTATAAGGATCAGACCCAGTGGTTATCAGCAGCAAAATATACACACAGTGAAAATGGAAAATAGCTCACGGACACAAGAAAACTTCCAGCCGTTGTCAGTTATATGGGAAAAGTAAGAGTAATTGCTTATGGCTCCCAGTAGAGATCATTATCCAGCCAAAAATCTGGCCTGTACTGCAGAGGGATGCTCACAGCAGGAATACTTATCCACTTTCTCATCTGATCAAAAAAACGTTAGCTTTAAGGCTTGAGCCATCTGGCCTTGGTTTCTGGAGTCTAGACTTATAGTGAATGACACGGTCCATAGAAAGCCTCCAGCGAACGCTCTTTCTGATGTCTGGGTCGACAAATGGATCAGATAGAATCGATTCATTCACTAATCAGAGCCAGATTTCTCCCTAAAACATACACAAAGTAATAATAATGTTTATTATTATTATTATTATTATTATTATTATTACTTCTGGGTTGGTGGAAAACATGCCAAGGAATCTGTTTATGTTTTTGTATCTGCCATTATTTTTAAAAATAAAGGTATGTGAAATATGAATTTGACTTCCATTTTTAGGACCTTAAATTCTTTTGGTCCTGAGGTCAAGCAGTTTCACACGACAGCACGCACATTCTGTAGAGAGAAAACCTGTGGTGAGAGAGAGGAGTGAAGCAGGTCCTGTACGTCACACTGCAACAAACCATCTTTGAACAGAAGTCGAGGTCTGTATCACTTCAATTACTTTATGAGTAAACCAACCTTCCTTCCTTCCTTCCTTCCTTCCTACTTCCCTTCCCTCCTTTCTGTGTATGTGTCCTTCCTTCATGAGGATACTTCCTGCAATCCATCTTTCCTTCCTTCCTTACTTGCATTATTCCTTCCATGCTTTCCCCTCCTTCATCCTTACAGCCTTCCTTCCTTCCTTCCTTCCTTTTACCTGTCTTCATCCTTCCTTCATTCCTTCCTTCTTTCCTTCCTTCCTTCCTTTTACCCTTCTTCATCCTTCCTTCCTTTTACCTGTCTTCATCCTTCCTTCCTTCCTTCCCTTTACCTGTCTTCGTCCTTCCTTCCTTCCTTCCTTCCTAAATTCTTCCTTCCTTCCTTCCTTCCTTCCTTCCTTCCTTTTACCCTTCTTCGTCCTTCCTTCCTTCCTTTCTTTTACCTGTCTTCATCCTTCATTCCTTCCTTCCTTCCTTCCTAAATTCTTCCTTCCTTCCATGCTTCCTTCCTTCCTAAATTCTTCCTCCCTTCCTTCCTTTTACTCTCCTTCATCCTTCCTTCCTTCCTTCCTTTTACCTGTCTTCG
This sequence comes from Pangasianodon hypophthalmus, assembly GCF_027358585.1. Taxonomy (NCBI): domain Eukaryota; kingdom Metazoa; phylum Chordata; class Actinopteri; order Siluriformes; family Pangasiidae; genus Pangasianodon; species Pangasianodon hypophthalmus. The sequence goes on along the minus strand of NC_069710.1, from coordinate 33,060,294 downwards.
TCCTTCATTCCTTCCTTCCTTCCTTCCTAAATTCTTCCTTCCTTCCATGCTTCCTTCCTTCCTTCCTTCCTTTTACCCTCCTTCGTCCTTCTTTCCTTCCTTCCTTCCTTCCTTCCTTCCTTCCTTCCTTTCTTCTTCCTTTTACCCTCCTTTGTCCTTCCATCCTACCTTCCTTCCTCCCTTTTACCCACCTCCGTCCTTCTTTCCTTCCTGCATTCTTCTTTTCTTTCTTTCTTTCTTTCTTTCCTGTTATTGTAATGCTAAATAAATGTCCTTTACTATTAATTAAAATATCCTTCCTTTCTTGTGTGTCATAATTAGAAAAAAGGATCATTTTGGTGTCAGTAGAGAATTTAAGGTCCTGGGTCGGTGTTGGTATTGAACATTTTCAAACCCTATCCATCTCTAACCGTAAGTGAAATATTACAGAGCCTCGTCTGTGGACCTTTCAGAGTTAGCAGCAGTGACTGGGTGAGCTCCGTTACAGTCTCCGAGTGAAGCAGACGCTAAGCAGGCTACCGGAGAGAGAATAAGAGGCGAGCTGACAGTGAACGAGTCCCAGTGTAGTCCCAACCTCAGCGATTAACTAACAAGCCATCCATAAAACTCAGAGTTAACAGCACCCAGAGACTCATAAGCGCATTAATAATATAAGTACAGCTCGTAAAGCTGGCGGTTTATTATCAAAGAAACAAATCCAACATACATGTAAAAGACATTTAAATAAAGACTAAATGTACTGGATAAACTTTATGATGCGAGGGAATCTAGTCAGCCAAAAAGCACTTGATCCCTCACTTCATCTACTCAAGGGATGTTATTCTTCAAACCTTCAGGTCAGGTCAAAGGTCAGAGTCAGCAGCTCTGAAGTCCTGAACGCTTTGTCTAAGTCCATTCACTTCTTAATAATCTTTATTGTGCACAATAGGGGATTGACAGCCTCTTCTTTTGAAGCACAAGAGCACTGAATAGCACCAACTTCCTCTAATAAGCTCTAATAATCACGATGAAAGATCCTGCCAAGAGAAGAAGTCTGCTCCGGATCAGATGAATACCTCAGTGAAGGAAAACCATAGCAACTCAACGCCTGCTCATACACACAGCGTATATGGGTTCTACAATCAGTAGAGTCAATTTTAGAATTAGTAAATAAAAAAAAAAGTATATATGCAATGAATCACATGTGCACTGAGAGATGTTTGAGCATAAACATACAAGCCTCCTGCAGAAAAAATAAAAGTGTAAAAGTGAAAATGTGAAGCATTGTGGGTAATTTTAATTTTCAAAAATCGTTTCGTTCCCTGTACACGTCCCTGTGAATGGGCCGTTTCTATAGAAACGATAACATAGAACAAGTGCATTAATATTAACCTGTGATTTGCAGTCAGAGCTGCTGTTATAGAAAATTAATCAACACCTTCTGACCAATCACAATCCAGAATTGGGGGATAATCTAAAGACAGACCCAAGCGTTGGTGGATTTGATATAAACAGATAATAATCTTCATACTCTCTTTAAGATGTGTTTATTCTGTATGCATTCTGTTAAGATTATCCTGAAATTTTCCCATGTGGAATCACTGAAGTGTCCTTATCATCGAGCTGATCTTATCATATTACTGTTTTGGGTGTTTCGAACCCCCATTGCCCATAAGGCTTTGCTAATGAAAACAAAATACAACCTTAAGAAAAGAAGCTTGCAAAGTCAAATAGGCTTCACCTTTTCTGTCAGAAAATGACTTTCTTTCAGCAAAGAATAAAAAGTAAAAAGTAAAATAAAAATAATAATAATGATAATAAATATTTTATCTGTCTTACCCTGCGGTCACTTTAGCAGAACTAGAAGCCGCTTGTAGTTTGTCTCTTGTGGGCGTGGCTTGTCCAGAATGTTACTTTGCACCAATGAGAAACACTAGAGCTGTATATATCTTCTAAAGCTAACTAGCTAAACACAAATGCACTAAGAGGCACCGACGATCTCTGCTACGTCTTTCCAAGCATTCCTTTTCTTGGTTATGTGGATATGAGAGGATAAGAGGAAACCATGGTTAAAGGTTTTTCTTCCATGTTTGCGTTAAACAGTAAATGGGAACTGATTGCAGGTAGGAAGTTGTGAATGGGGAACTGAAGAAACCTCAGATGACATGCAGCATAGGATCGGTCTGAGGAATCATTTAAGCCAGTTGTTTGGATTTGTCACTTTATGGCGTTATCTCTAACTTGCATAGAACTGAGAAAATATTGATTTAATGTTGCTTGTTGCAGAAATCGCAGCTCTATGTCGAGCTCATACATAGAAAATAAACAGTCTCCTGTCACTTTCATGCTTGCTAGTGTGAACGTACGGTTAAAACAATTAGCATTTACCTACATCATCATCATCATCATCATCAATATTACGTTCATCCAAACACCACAAGTCTGTAACTCCTGATAAATCCATGAAATATTTGATTCTAATGGCGCATCTTCATTCAGACATTTAAACACTACTTCTCCCAAACATTCCATCCTGAAGGCCTATCCTGCTCTCACAATCTTCTCCCGAGAATCTAAAAAACACATACAAGAGGTACAAACACACACAAACTGACAAACACACACCACATCTCTCCAAGTAGGATTAGCGTCAAATAGAACAAGGGCGCAAACGAGAGTTGGAGGAAAGCTAGGCAGCTCTTACCGTGAAGAACGCTCGGAGGAAACACATGACACTGAGCATTCTGAGAGCGTGGTGGGAGAGAGCTCCTCTTTTCCTCTCTCTATCTCTCTCTCACTCTTACATACACACGCTCCCTCTCGCTCTCTGTGGCTGGCCCTAGGGCCTTGTAGCTCACACACACACACACACAAACAACCTGTTGCTATTTTGGATTGGTTTAGTGGACTTCTCAGAGGGCAGCGATCCAAGAGGGAGGAGAACGAGTTAGTGCATAATAATGAGGTCGAAACTCAACTCTCATCCAAACCTTATCTTACAAATATGCTAATTTTTCATGAGCAATGTTCAGGTATTAAATCTGATATCACCAGGACTTAATTTGTGGTCCGGCACCTCTCAGAGATGAAGTGCTCACGTTCTGGGACTTATTTACATGTACCTGCAGCTCTGCAGATTTTTAATAATAATAATAATAATAATAATCATCATCATCATCATTCTGTATGCATCACCTTCCTTCCAAAACTACAGTCGACTCATTTCCATGATGCTCAGTTGCTCGTGCTTGCAACACCATTCACTCGTTCATGCAACATGGATGTGGTTAAAAGAGGCAGCAGATCATGTTATCATTTCTTAAAGAAGGAAGTAAAAGTAAAGGGACAGAATACAATGCGAAAAAAAGCAAGTGAGACATCATTTCTGTTTCTGAAACTTCTTGGCCCATTGCTCGCAAAATTCAAACCTGTGCTGTATAAAGGACACGGTACACAGGACAAGCTTCAATCTGGAAACTTCTATGTGCTCTGCCTAAATAAATAAGTCTCTCTGCAACATTTCCTTGCCATACAGTCCACCTTCTTTATAGCTCCACTCATTACCCCTTTTATCTGACCACATACCGTACAGGTGACTGTTACACTGTACCATTTCTGCACAATGTACAGACCCTTGTATGTACCCTGTGCATCAGTGAGAAGGCACCACCTCTGAGTCTTTATTGATCAATATTTGTAGTAAAGAGGTGTGTGAATAGATTTGTTGCCCAACTGAACTAAAAATTCCTGCCAGATTTACAGATTGTCAAAAGTTTCACTGATTTTCTTCATACTCACATGCTTATCTGTTGATAAATGCCAATCTGCCATAAATTTGCCATACATTTACACAAACTAACGAGTGAAATGTAGGATACAAACGGTGTCCTATAACATGCTATTATTATGACTTAACGATTTCAGATTTTTCCTTTTCACAGTATATCTTTTACTGAAATATTATCACACACGCAGACCTGCTGAATCTCCTGCTCCATTCATCTATTATTTACTTATTACTGATGATCTATAGCTTATTATACAATTGCCCAGGATTTACCAGGGTTTTATCAGACTTATCAGTTAGCCGAAAACACACAACCACACACACACACACACACACACACACACACACAAAAACAACTCACCACTAAACTAAAGTGACAGGAAAAACAACACTGTAGATTGCAGATGTGATAGTCAGAGACGCTGAATGTAGGAGAGAAGCAGTGAGGATAAATATCCCCCTCTGCTGGATAAACAGCGCTGCTGATCATTCATAATCGCACACTACACAAACATTTTTCTCATCCAAGTGCAAATTTCCCTCAAGTATTCATTTCCTTTAAGTTTATTAGTTTAATAGTAAACCTAACATGGCTTCCTCTGGTATAGTTTATCCATCAACTAACCTCTCAGGGTTTCAATTTTAAATAATCTTTTTATCAAAGCGCCTTTTAAATGAAAATTAGTTTCAAATGTTACTGTAGTAATACTCAAGTAATATTTGGAGATGACAGATACACTACAACTCTCTTTCCTCTGTATCAGGACAGATACAGACTTAAATAATCGCTCATCGAACATGACCTGACCTCAAAAAACTCATTTTCAGTCATTTACCAAAATTTTTTGTTTTGAGTGAGGTAGACATGCCTTAATTGGTATTACATTGGTATTAACTGGTATTATATTATATTAATTGGACACATTATATTCATAACTCTAGTACAAAAATAGTAAAGCAGACATCAGACACTGAACATGTCTTTACAATTGATGTAAGAGACATAAGAGAAGTTGTGTTTTTCTGTACTTTGCTGAGCCACTGTTTTCCTTCTCCACACAAGCACATAATATGTAATGTTGTTATTAAGTGTATATCTTTCTCCAGCAGAATCTGCAGAGACTTGCACCAGCTTTCCATCAGGATATATTTCAGGATTTAAATAAGCCTTCTTATTTCTTTGAAATGAAGCAGAGGAAGCAAAGAAAGAATGCAATCAGAATCGGGATTGATAAATGCACCTTTTATCAGAATTTGTATGGGAATTTTGTAGGTCAGGTATCATGGTTTAACTATTTATCCAGTCTTTGCTAATTGTGAAAACAACATATACATTAGATTCATTTGATGATTTTGGTTTGATTACTAGTCTTCTCCACACATTCACTACTTTAAAGCTGCTTTAATCAACAGCAGAACAGGATTTCAGCCTGGCACCGATGGTGAACATTAGCAGAGGTGCAGATAAGCATGAACAGTACATCACTTCTCACAGGACAGCCGTGTCAGCTGAAAACAGTCCTTTTGCCAACAAGGTGTTTCCGCTCGGGTAAAAACAGCCATCTGTTTAGTCATCACTCTGGTTATTTTAACACATGCTGGGCTTCAACTAAGTCATTACCTCTTGTGAATGCCCCTAACATATAAAGATCTGATATCTTACATAGATTCAGTTAGTAGCCTATAATTATGGTCTGAGTATCATAAGGTTAAGATCATCTTAATTGGTGGAGAGGGTGTTCAGTGTTATGCTTGTTCTAACTTTTTAACAGTAATCTTTGTGCTGTGTTGCTTTTGAGAAATTGGGATGTTTTGGGAGCACAACTGCAGAACACAGGAAGGACATGGGGCAGAAATAATGTACTTGCTTCTTTCCACTTGACTGATTTAGAATATGCTGTGCACACACGTACATGTTGTTGTCCTTTCATTCATGTTTATGCCTTTTTGCGTTTGTTCTTGCTAAATTTCTTTTCATCATGTTAAAACGCCTTGCATTACCTTCTCGTTTTTCATCTTTACTCCTGAATTGCTTTGTCCAGCTACTTGTTTTTATTGTTGCAGCAGTGAACTGGATTAACTTTCTCCTGCTGTTTTTTCTTCCCTGGACATTTTGTTCTGGTGCGTTGTTTGGGCTGACTTCCTGCCTTACAACTATGAGCCCTTTCCGAGCTTTCAGCCCATGAAGTTTATAAATGGTGCTGAACATGTGAAAACCCACATTCTCACTCCCTTTTTAAAAATAGCAACTTGTCATGTTAGCAAGAAACCACAAAATGAAAACTCCTCTGTCTGCAGCTTTACCTCTGACTGTTACATAACACTGACACTGGAGACTCCTTAAATGCTCCATAAATGCTAAATAAACATCTTCCTAAAGAAAACTTCACCATATCGATGATTACACGTGTTTTTTTCATTTGTTTATGTGGAATGTCCACTGTACAAGTCCCTGTGAATGAGCTGTTACTATAGAAACGATAACGTATTAGAACAAGTACATTAATATAAACCTGTGATTTGCTCCTGCACTACTGTTATAGAAAGTTAATCAACAACTTCTGACCAATCACAATCCAGAATTTAACAGTACTATGGTTCTGTTATACTGATTCCACTGATATCCTTCTTGCTTATCTTTAACTTGTATCCCATATAATCTATAACTAATAACTTATTTAACTTATAACCCATATAATAGAATTCCTGACTATCTATGTAACTAGAAGAAAACTGTATGTATGCAGAACTGTGCATGGAGCTCCAGTGTCCACAGTGATTCCCGCTTACCCGCTTGTAAGCTGTGGTTGGTGGTCGTGGACCCCAGAGGCAATGACAAGTGATGCTAGCTGAAGTCACTTCCCCCAGAGGGAGGAGAACTACAACATATTGTTCCACGCTTTGGGCCTCTTTCGTGCGAGTGCACAGAGAAGGGGTTATCCTCATTCACGAGAGTGATTATAAACAAGCATGGATCTTTTGTGTTCACTTTGGAGGGATGTGCCGGTCTGCAGGTTTGTCTAGCCTTCTGGTGATTACGAGTACAAAAGAAAAGAGGAATCAATGCCAACCTCTGCTTTGTGACTGACTTCTTTACAGGTTCTTACACAGACTTTCCTTTTGTGGAGGTGCTGAGATTTTGTTTCCTGTGGGAAAGAAGACGTCGCTCACTAGGAGCCTGATTGCGAAAGCAGGAATGCTGATTGGAATATGGTGGTCATATGAAAGAATAAAACTGTCCCACAGGCCCTGTCTTGTTAACCACCAAGACTCAGTGTCAGCTTTTTTAGTCACCTGCACATAGTAAATGACTGACAAGTTGCTACAGGCTGTAGAACCAAGCTGTTCCCCAATATAAAAACTTTTCAGTGTCCTAATCCACACTGGTAGCATAGGAATTGTGTATTGTATAATGGTATGTGGTTCTCCTTGTTGTATTTTGGGGAAATTACTCAGCCATTGCAAATGAACAATCAAGATCCCGTTTCCCAAAGAGGAGACAAAAAGCCCTGAATTATTACCCGAGGCCTTTACAGAAGGCTGGCAGTGAACCAGCTTGGCTGATCTCTTTCTTTCTCTCGTTCTCTCACTCTTCTCTCTCTGTATTGCTAAACCAGTCTCATAAAAAAGGTTCTTACAAAATGTATTTGCAGTACCTTATCAACAAAAGCTCCAACAGTTCTTCTCTTATTTTGTTTCTCTTATTTCAGAAACAAGTGACTGTGATGTCTAAATAATTATAGTTGGATGAGTGATTAAGTTCCTTGTGCTTGACATCACTGATTATGTTCAAGCTTTCTGCTAGCTTCCAGGTCTGATGGTACTGCCCCATAAAGCCTATAGACAGAGTATAGGGCAGCAGAACCAGGCTCTCCCATAGACCCTCTTCACTGAGGGTCTTCCAGGCACTGCTGTAGACTCTGTTTAGTAGGGAAAAGCAGAAACAGGCACTGTTATAGACCCTGTTCAGTGGGGAACAGCAGAACCAGGTACTGCTGTAGACCCTGTTGAGCAGGGAGCATCAGGACCAGGCACTTCTGTAGTCCCTGTTCAGTAAAGATGAGCAGAACCTGGCATAGATGTCAACTCTGTTTATTAGATAACAGAAGAAGCAGGCATTGCTGTATACCCTGTTCAGTAGGCAACAGCAGAACGAAGCACTGCTCCTGACCCTGTACAATAGAGAACAGCTGAATCAGGCTATCCTGTAAACCCTGCTGAGTAGAGAACAGCCAAACTAAGAACTGCTCCAGACCCTGTACAGTAGGGAACAGCAGACCCAGGCACTAGTGTATACCCTGTTCACTTGGGAACAGGAGACCTAAGCACTGCTCTAGATCTCGTTCAGTAGAGGACAGCACAAACAGGCACTTATGTAAACTCTGTTCAGTAAGGAACAGCAGAACCAAGCTGTGCTGTAAACCGTGTTGAATGGGCAACAGCAGAACCAGGCACTGATGTAGACCCCATTCAGAATGGAAGAGCAGAACAAGACACTTCTATAGACCCTGTGCAGTAATGAACAGCAGAACCTGGCACTGATATTGACCCCGTTCATTAGGGAACACCAGAACCAGGCAATACTATAGACCATGTTCAGTAGGAGAAAGTAGAAGCAGCCAGCAGAACCAGACTCTCCTGTAGGATTGTTTCCTTGGTTTGACTAGGGCATAGGGCAAAAGCCTATATCTCTAATTGCATCTTTGTTATGGAATTGAATAATGGAGGGCAAACATAACATGAATGTTCCTCAGTAGTTCATGGCTTAACTTCTGCCACTGGTTAGGAACTTGTGTATAACTAGTTAGGCCCTTCAGCAAGGCCCCTAAGTCCTTCATAAACTGCTCCATGCCCAAGATGCCAATCCTGGGTTTAAAACTTGTGAATGTTTTTTTTTTTTTTCCTGTGAAAAGCATTAAAATATGCAAAGAAAAACATATTACATAAATAAATGGCCTACACTCTTCTATATATTTCATACCAATCCATTTTCAGTCTGCATTATCATCTCATGTTGCTTCTTAAATGTAGTTAATGGTACAAACAATAGAGCAGAAACTGACTTCCAAATCAAATGTTACTGTGAATTTTAATAAACTGCAAATAGCAGACATTCTATAGAGACCTAAAACCAACACACACTTCTCACTTTGAGAGAGAAATGTTTGATAAGATCAGAAATTCCCTGAGTACTTAGCATTTATAATATATTTTTCAAGAATGGACAGGACAATGAAAATGTCTGGGCAAAGAAAGTGTGCACGTTCTCATCGGAAAAATATATCTTATGCCAGACATTAAGTAAGAAAATAATCCAAAAGAACTTTGATCTATGAATGCTGATATGCTTCATGATATAATAATAACTACTGAAGATTAGACTGTTTACCCTCGGTATGAAACATAGATCTGGTCCACAGTTAATTGTTTGTTTTTAATGCAACAGAGAGATGGTTTTATCCCAAGTGATTTTCATGGGCCAAAGTCCAATCCAAACATAGAGCTGTTAAGGGAGCTGACATTAATACAAGTTAGGGTAACAACTAATTTCCACCAACTGGAAACTGAACCACAGTGAAAATGTGAAACACAACACAGACAATAATGCTCAGGATCATACCAGAGAACCTGGAACTGTGAGGCAGCAGCACTACCCGCTGCACCTTTAGACAATAATACAATACGGTGGGGCCCCCTAGTCTGCGGGGGGAGGCGTGTTGCAGTGTCGGTCACTAATATCTTGAATACTCAAGTATCTTTTACAAAATGTTGTAAGGGTAAAGAGTAAGTGAAAGAGTTGGGTGATGTCACCTACAAAGTTGGCTTTGCAGATTCTGTGTTTTTTTACGGTAAATGCCCTCAATGAGACATGACATGAGAGAAAATCTGAAAGACCAAAGATGAGCTAAAATGATGTCCTCAGATTAAAATGTAACCTTAACCCTAATCCAAGGCTTCATTCTTGACTCCTAATTTTTCACATTCTTGCTTGTGGGAGTTGTTGGAGAAAAGCACAGACATGTAACAATTCTAGTTCCCCCCAAAAAAAACATGAGAAGGAACTTCATGTACTTCTTAAGTACTATTTGGATGGGGTGAGCTTTCCAGACATATGCTTGTTAAGTCATGTTGCTGGGGGACATTTGTACTAATTAAGATTAAATGATTCACATAGAATAAGTGAACTTTTGGTGATGTGCATGTCTTCATGATGTACACACATTTCTCACTCCTCGCACCTCATTTTAATACAAACTGGTTGTTTTGTTCTTTGTTCGTTATGTTGGGGACAAGTGCTTATAATATTTTGATCATTAGTAGATCACATGACCATAACATGGCTGTAAACTATACCTGTACTAGGAACGTAATAACTTACCTGAAACCCCTAGACGCATCACTTGGTTTTGTTTTGGTTTCAGAGTGAGCATTTTCATGAGTGTCTTTATATTGAGGAAAAGCGAAAAACCTCTTTTCCCACAGGATATAACACAATGCAATGTACTGTCTGAATTTACCAACAATTTAATTTGGGTCAATTCAGATTGGGTATATATTACCTGGGTTATTTCTACTGCTGGTTGTTTAAAAGGTAAAAAATGGTGTAATCTTTCACGCACAGTCCATATAAAAATTACTAACTAACTAAAATTACTAAAGTGCGGAGATGTGTCTGGTTTTCATACACCCAATGGTTCCTGATGGACCATGATAGTAACAGGAACAACAAGCTTAGCTTAATGGCACATGGTGATCCCTCGTCTGGAGTACCACCAATCTGTTCACCACAATGATTCCCTCACAGCCTTTCAAAGAATACCTAATTACTCAGATCTTCTAAGAGGACATGAACATGTAGATCCTTAAAGAAAGAAAGAACTAGTGGTGTGCAACTATACTGTAAAAAAAAAATAATAATAATAATAATAAAACTTTTGCTGGCATGTTTGGGTTAGAAATTCTTCTAATGGATCACTTGTGATGAAACATTTCTAACCTGATGGGTGTGGTCTCTTCCAGGATTACCTTGCCCCCATTCACAAAGCATGACGGTTTACTGAATGGTTTGATGAGCATGAAAGGCCTTCATGTGTTAGACAGTGCTCTCCACCACCATCATCATCACCATAACACCAACTGAGGGAATAGCTTTAGGAAGAATGGTGTTCATTCCTCCAGTGCAGTTCCAGTAGAATCTATACCAAGGTGCCGTGAAGAGGTTCTGATGGATCATGATGGCCCAAATCATAGCCATGATGTTTTTCCCTAAACATGTGGCCCAGTGGCCTAATGGATAAGGCATCAGCCTCCGGAGCTGGGGATTGTGGGTTCAAGTCCCACCTGGGTCGCTTGTTTAGGAACAGACTTCTGAACTGGTGAACAAAAGGTTGTTTAAATTCAGCACATGCTGTTAGATCTTTGGTCAAGACCTATAACCTTTGACAGCTTGGATTGTATCCTGTCTCACTGTTAAGTAGTGTTGGATGAAAGAACCTGCCAAACGAATCAATTTAATGCAATAATGTTCACTTTGTTCTCCAACGCGATGTGTTGAGCTTTGTACTGTGTTCTTTCAGCTAACGGTGGAGAATTTTGGCAGCGTCTCGCTCTCATGAGAAGTGGGACTGAGTCAAATCCGAGAGCGTGAGAAACCCACTCCAGCACACGAGACGCTCTCACTCCAAAAAACAAAACCCTATCGAATGTTCTTTATTAGCAGAAGAAATCCCCCCCAGACATTTAGCAGAATGCATGGCTTTTTATCTGCTTCCTCTGATCCTGGCCCTTAGTTTACGGACCAGGCAAGTGTGTGAATGTACGCTTTCACAGCCAGGCTTTACATTCGAGAAGAAACTGAGAGTTTCCTCTGTGATCTCTGAAAAGTAGTCTGCACCACATGCACATTGTTGTATACATGTTGTGTATATATTGAAGTGGGTACAACATGAAGCAGATAATCACTTTCACTCATTAGGTCTATTTAGGTCATATAAATGACGACCTGGAATTTGTGGTGTCAGTGCACCTTCTCTCTTCAGCCTATGTACACACTCCTTGACAACACAGTTTATGTAAATATTGTGTGCTAACATGAAGAGGTTAAAATGCCATAACATTTTAGAAGGCTCCACAAATGTGGAAACTCTTAATGAAATTCCTGATGTGCAGCCATTTTTATAGTAGAACAAGTTCAAAACTTTCCATACGTCTGAACCAAAGATAATTGCAAAAACGGCAATTTGCAAATGACCGAAAAATGAGAAGAATTCCTAACCAGATGTGCAAACATACCAGCTTCTAATACAGTTCCCAGACTGATGTTCATACTAAAGCAGGAGGAGAGCATGTACTTAGTTTGGATAAAGGCATGATGTTGGCAAACTCCTGTGGTATAAGAAGAATAAAACACTTAGTGACGTCATGTTACAGGAAAATAATCAACTTCAGCGTGGTAGTAGTAACTCTGCTTCATCACACCACCCTATCACTGATTATTTTACTATAACAGCACAGCACACAGTGGCTTATTCCTTACTAACTTCATCATCTTTGGGAAATCTTGAATGTTTTCCTGCTCTTCCACACTTCATTCAATTTATCAGGTACTCATCGAGCCCTTCATGAAGTGAGTCAAGTGTTACAAGCAGGAACAACACTACAGCGCAGTGCAGCAGGACTAAACGAAGACGTGTGCGTAAAATTGTCTGCTCTCTTCCTCCACTGCAACAGTTTCTTTTCCTTTCACTCGGAGCCTGAATGGTGCAGATGAAAGGCAGCACTGTACTTTGCTTTAAAGAAAGGAGGGAGGATGGATGAAGGCGCCATGGCTGTGCGGGAGGTCTGTGAGAAAAGCCTGGTCCTCTAAAAGCACAGAGCTCTCGTCGTCTCCACAGTAACCCATCAACACAGTCGAGCAATTACGCGTCCGTTCACTGATTTGCATCCAAAGAGAGGCCTTTCGCTCAGCTTCCTCGTCGGTTTTTCTGAACATGGCTGTTTTTTTGTAAAGCAATAAAAAAAACCTCCTGGCTCCATGAGCACTACTTAACACCACGCTTTTGTTTCTTTTCGAGAGGGAATGCCTAATGAAGAGACATGTTACTTAAGCAGCAAACTGAGGAAGGGCACCGGGAGCAATGTTCTGAAGCATGATACCCAACAGACTTCACGTCTGATCCAGCAACACATCGTGAACTGCAGTGTGTTAAAAAGGGTTAAGAATGGAGGGAGTGAGCATGGATTTGTGGCTCACTTTAAAATGCTGGTTTTTGAATATTTTAGGTTCCATCTAGTACCATAAAGCGTTCTTCAGTGTGTCCCTATCTGGAAATTCCCTATCTGTTCTACTACAGAGTGTTCAGAAAGGATACTGAGAAACCTTAACCATCCAAAAACCCCTGAAGAATTTCTAATGCAGCGTTATCAGCATTTACTTAGAGACATAGGCAAAAAAAGGAAAGAAAAGAACAATGAAAACACACCGTGCCAAGCAAACACAAATTATTTCAAGCTTAATAGCTTAACTTCTGCGTTTTCATAAATTGTGCCTTTTTTAAGATAACTGTAAAAACAAAAGGTAGAGAAGGACTGAAATTTTGAAGAACTTTTGACAAAATTTACTTCAAAATATGACTTCCCATACAATGTGAGTTTATTATTTAATTATTATTATTTGTGTTATATATATATTTTTTTTTTATCATTATTTCTTATAATTTATTGCAGTTGGTACCAGACATTTAATTACTTTTTAAATTGTATTATTATTATTATTATTGTTGTTGTTGTTGTTTTTATTTATTTATTTATTTATATTTATTATTTTTACTGTAAGTTACTTCACATTTTTGTAACTGAAACTGAATAAATATAAATAAAAGTGATTTTTACAGTAAGCTATCTGTGTCTTCATTCTGTCCTGCTTTGTCATCATAGTTAATTTCCATTTATTTTCCTGTATTTTTTTCTTTGGCAGCTGTAGTTTTTCTTTAGTGTATCCCTACCTCGCACCCAGTGATTCACTGGAACCCTGGCTCAGGATGCATAAATAAATAATATATTTGATTTTACTCTGCAGCGCTTTCTTTAACTTTGCATTTCATACATGCTACATTATTATAGGAGACTTCATTTTGTGTATTTTTGTTTAAACATTTGGTATTTGACTAGGAGCCTATTATAATAATATTGTTCCTGCACTGACGTGTCATGACACACTTCCGCCCCAAACTCCACTCCTCCATCTCTCCTCTGTTTCTGTGTGGTCTGTGTGTGACACAAATCGACTGGTAAAGATCGTGTACCCAACAAATCTTTCGTTTTTCTCTGCTCTGATTTTTGTTTTTCTCTGCTCTGATTTGAATGTGTGTATTAGGAAGCAGTGAGCCATGAGCTCATTGCCACACACACACACACACACACACACACACACACACACACTCACACCGTTAGAGCCTGTGAAGACAATAGTAAATGAATAACATTCCTCTATTTCACTGAAGTGAGTGAGCTCTGACACGCTCAGCTCTAAACTAGGACACGTTATTTTTTCAGTCTGGACCTCTCTCTGCTCCTTATTTAGTTCTCCAGCTCAGCGATTCTGACTCTGATTAAATAAAACCTGAGCAATTTCAGAGCACGCATAAACACACCTAATTTGGCCCTCAAACTTGCTGATCAGTGTTGGATTACCGCCGAAAAGCCTGGTAGATAATAATGGAAATAATGGAAAGTTCAAATCACAGAACTGGAAAAGAGCCAGTGTTGCGCTTTAAGCCCTCATGTGCTCAGCTCTGTGCTGGAATCGGTCCCAATTTCAATACTGTTTCAGTGAAGAAATGTGAATAGAAATCATCAGACCATGTGCCTGCTGCACGTACTGTGTGGTAGCTCAGTGGATAAGACGTTGGCTTTCGAACTGTTGCTGATTGGAAGGTTGTGAGTTTAAAACCCAGCACTGCCACTGTAGGGATCTTGAGCAAGGCCCTTAGCTGCTCAGTAGTATAAAAAAATTGTAAGTTATATGTAAGTCACTCTGCATAAGGGTGTCTGCTAAATGCTGTAAAAGTGTAAGGAGTAAACCACTGTGTGTGGTGCTGTTATAGGAAAACAATCAGTGACCGTGGAGTTACTGTTCCCACTCTGAAGTTTATTACTCTCCTATAACAGTACAATCCCAAATGTTTTATTCCTCTTATACCACAGCAACTAATCAATGATTGCAATTTTTTTCTTAACTAAAGAATGGCATCTTATACTTTTTATCTGTTTATAATTACACTAATGTTGTCGAAGATACACAAAACAAATTCCTGTTCTGACTTACGTTATAGCAGCTATAAATAGTCTTTCCTTCACCAGCTTCTCTTCTTTCTCTCTCTTGAAGTAAATAAGACAAAAAAAAAAACACACAGCTTGTCATGTTACCGAGAAATCGCAAACTTAAACACAAACTTAAAGTTACAGCGTTTCCTCTGACTGTTACAAAGCGCTGACACTGGAGACTCCTTCCATACATGTTAAATAGACACATTTCTCCTTATAGAAAACTCATTAGAATATGGTGTAAACTTGCCAGGATTTTGAATAAATTATTAATTTTACACTTATTAGAAGTTGTAAATTTGACACGTGTTAAATTCTGTGCAAATCTGAGATCCCATAAATGCAGTCACTCATTACTTCCATTCCCTATTCGACCCCAGCCGTTGTAAGCAAATCCACTGATAGAAGAAAAGAGAGAAGTTTTTCCCGCCAAGTTCATGTGCAGCTGGTGTAAAGGACGCTCGCCTCAAGCCTTCCTCAGCTCTGACATTAAAACCCTGAGCTCATACCCTTCAGATTAAGCCACATTAAACACAATTGGACCGTTTCCACCGCTCCTGCTCCTCTAAACATGCCTGAACTGGGCTTCGCTCTGCATGTTCGCTTTAAAAATCTGCCCTCTTTTCTGCACCCTATCTTAAAGCTGCACTTCACAGTGAGTTTAGCCTCGGGATAGAGAGTTAAGCAAGCATTCGTGGCTTTTTACGGCTTTATTGACTACTGCAGGTGAGATCCGTAGCGGCAGGTTGATGCATTCCTATTAGGAGATAAATTCAAATGATCTACAGTGACATCACTCCTAAAGTGATAATCCAGGCAAATATGAAACATACACCATGTTCCGCTTTAACCCAAATGTAGACATGCACTGGAGCTAGAAGGTGAATGTAGCTGATATGAAGCGTATAGCTGCATTGTGCATTACCATAACACCATTTATACTTACATCTTTAACAACATTTATACATACATCAAATTTAATTCCTAACAAAATTGTAGCTTTATTATTATCTCAATCAATTCATCACACAATCCCTACTTTAATTCTTTGGCCACGCCCCTTCCCTGAGTCTGATTTTAAGCCATTTTTCTTAGCAACTTAACAACAAATCTGAGGAAAAATGTTAATATTCTCAGCAGTTTTATTTTGTTCCCATTGTCACCATGCCTCTGCATTGTTCATATGGAAGACTTAATATAGTCTAGCTAAATTATTAGCTAGGTAATTCCTCTGATATTACACTTACAAATCTCTAGAGGTGAAGTAAAGGCAAAATATTTTAAACACAAGTAAATAGTAGATGTGCATGTTTCAGATAAATCACAATATAAAACAGAATTTTTTTACCTTTAAATATAATCATCAAACTACTTTTTTTATTTTTACATTAATTAGTTTATCTATTTAATATCGCATGCTTGAAACATTCTTTTCCATGATAGGTTATAAAAAATGTACATTTTAGTTCATTCATTCCTGTTACCTAAATTATACAGTAGATACATTTTTAAATAAGATTTTAAATTTTTAAATAAGTTTCAAAATTATGCAAAAAAAAAAAAAAAAACTGTTACTTTCAATAATGTTGAAACAGGAAGAAAACTTGTAAAATAAATATATATATATGGGATTGTTACATGAGATTAGTTAACACATTTTTGAATGGATGTTTTAAATGAATGTTTTCATCGAATCAATGTTGGAAATTTCTTTTTTAAAAACTAGTTTAATTTGTAGGAGTTACAAAGACTAAGTGTCACTATAATCACAGAAACACTCAGCTAGTTCAGTTATTAGCTGGCTAGTACTCAGTGTCCATGTTTCCAGA